>NC_056725.1:482809801-482894801 GCF_019279795.1 Protopterus annectens | reverse complement strand
TACATTTTTATTGGTATTTTTTTAATCACTATCAGTAGTGAGTGTAAGACAACTCATTTATCATTATTTATTTTATTGTTTTAACCTTGTCTTGGAGTGTTATATAGGTCATAACCCAGCAAAGTTATTGCCTGAGAAACTGTCATTTGGCTGGGTGAGTCCAAAATGTCAGTTACTTTTGTGATTGACTAGGGACTTGCTGGTAGTGGAGATGTGCACTTTTATTGCTTGGGACTGCCAGTCGTGACTGTCAGTCATCAAAAGGCATGTCCCAGCCTTCGGAAAAATATGGTGTGGCCAGGACTTCTTTGAGATACCACCTAGTAAATTGCTAATTTACTTCTCAGTGCTAGCTAATATATTTAATTACTTTTCCACAATTTTTCAGACACAATTCTGATTTAAAGTCCTATACTCATACACAATAGGTTCATAGGTGTGTACTAGGCTAATGGCCCTGGAGCCTTGACAAGCCTAGCCCATAGGATTACCCTGGCATCATGCCGCCCACCTGACTTTAGTTCCCAGTGCTTTTGTCGAGTAGAGCCACTGGAGTGATCCCCGGGGTAAATTTTCTGTTTCCCATCCAGTCAAGATTTCTCTTGAAGAGGGCCAGTGAGGTGCTCTGTTTGACATGTATGGGAAGACTATTCCATAGCATGGGCAGTCTCTGGGTTATGAACCTGTCCCTCCACCATGTTCTGTTGATTATAGTAATGAGGTGGAGGTCTCTGGAGCATGTGATGCGGAGGGATTGGGATTTCTTTAGATGTAGCATTTCTAGCAGAGCTGGGTCAGACATGGCTTTGTAAATCAAGCAAAGATCACCTCTAAGATGGTAGTTATGTGGTTATTTGAATCTCTGGTTTAAACACAGCAGTATTATGTCTCCCAGTTAATCCAACCTACTTACAGTAATGTGTGCAAACTTTTATTTTGCTATTTACTCTAAGATAAGTAAAATAAAAGGGTGTAAATGTTGTGGAGATTGCGACTACTGAAAGTGATTAGTCAGTAATTACCTAATTAGCACATAATTAAATGTTAGCAACAGTTTTAAAAGACCGACCTTCAGACCTCCGGCTGAAACAATGGATGTGCTGTTCTTCTTACAAAGCCTAAATGGAATTTCATTTTCAGATTAAAGGGAATTGTGATTAATAAATACATATAAAATGCTTTGCTTGTAGCATTTAATGATTGCTGTTGTTCATATTTTCATGTTTAATTGTATGTATTTTGTGCATACTGGAGGCTGGATCCCTACTGCTGCTTTTGTGTGAGTAACAGCTACTGTTTCCTCAAAGTACATTTCTAAACCATTGCTGTTATTAAAACACGAAAAGCTAAGTTACAAAGTGTTTATAGTTTTATGTATTAATGACTGATATGCTGCCTAAGCTTCACTTAACTGTATACAGTGAAACAGAAACTGCTTCTACATCTCTCTTGAATTCTCATAACGGAACATGATAGTCTAAAAAAAAGCCATTAAATGCAAAAAAAATGTATTTTTATGTATTTATGCTTACCATACTGTACTGCCTGTCTGCAGACGTGTGTGCAAAGTTATAAAACATTTGAATAGAATTGCAGTAGCTCATTATAAAAGTTATGAATTGGAGTCAGAGACATTTGGATAAATGGGCTTCTACTCTACACAACTAAACCAACATATAAAGGCAGGTATAAAGTTACTTTATTCATCCTAAATAAGGATCTTATCAGACTATCAGACAAAGTTTCATACATTGAAAGAAAGACATATATAAATATATCCCTCTGTGGCATGTATCTAACCAGACACTTGCAACAGTTGGAATGCCCAAAAAAGGTTCTCACCAGCAGAATTCAGAGCATGAATATCCTGTCCTACAGTGATCACTTAAAGGCTCTGTCTTTGTATTCAGGCTCTAACAGGGTGCTGAGAAGGCACTTTGCCTGGCTTACAAGACTTCCTCAGACCCATCCCTGATGGATATATTGCACATGTGCAAAACAATCACTAAATCAAGAGATCTGAACTTCAGTTGTGACAAATAGAACAAGCTAGAGGGAAAGATAAGTGTCCCAAAGGATCCTCTCACTATGGAACAAGATCCCCATTATTGTAAAACAGAGTTTATCCCTGACCCTGTTCAAAGAAAACCTTGGCAATTGGATGGGAAATTGTAAACTTACCCCAGGTCTGACCCCTATATCCCTTATAGATAGAGGCCATAATTAATAAAAGTTTATAGTAACTAACACCTCCCTAAATATCCTTAGTTATCTCTCTACTAACATGACCCCCCCCCCCATATAGACACCCATGATACTCTGGACACAAATGGATTGGGGTGCTCGGCTAGGCTTGCAAAGGCCCTAGTGGTCATTAGTCTAGTAACAAGCTATAAACCTATCAATATATAGGTAGATAAGTAGATAGATATAGATATATAGAATGATATACATGTATGTCTATATATATAGTATACCGATTATTTCCTGAATGAGCTGGTAACTTATATCAGCTTTTTAAGTAAGTGTGAGATCATGGGACAGTGGTTATTGAAAGAGTTACAGTACTATTTTTTTTACTCTGAGTCTCATATAGAGTAATCTATAATTAGAAAATATTTGGTCAAACCAGATTTTTAATCAACAGATGGGAAGTAGTGACAGACACTATCAGGAAAAATGCTGTATGGGACATAGTGTCTGTCAATGGAATGCTTTAAGCAGGGCAACCTAGAGACACCTCTATACAGCACATAACTTAGCTCATTGTTTTCCATTTAAAATCATTGTTAGTATGCACTAGATACTGATGCTGTTGAGTGATTTATCCCTTAGTATTGGTATAACCATGGACTTCGTATACGTAATTTGGCAGCAGGCTTGCCCCCCCCCCACCTACACACACACACACACACACACACACACATTGATGGGGTGCTTGTGGGCTTGCCCCTGGCAAAAAAACACTTAAAGTTGACTTTTTCTCAAGCTTATAAATTCAACAACTGTTCTTGTCTATGACTGTGCTATCAGTGTTTTCCATTGTAAGTCATTTCTGGTGCAATGTCTAAATGTACATTGGCAGTGATTTCCTGCTTTTGAGAGATTTCTCCTTCTTAGAATTGGTGCAGTCATGGAGATGCTATATATAATTTGGAGGGGAGGTGCCCACTGCAAAAACATTTGAAGTTATCTTTCACAAGCTCACAAATTCAAAACCTCTTCTTCTTGATGAATATGTTGTCAGTGCCCTTTTTCACACAAATTGTGTTTACATCAAATATTTTCACAAATAAGTGTTGTCAAATAACTGTGCTTTAGATCACAATGTTTAGAGGAATTGTATGTCACACAAATGAGTATTCAGCAAATCAGCATACAAATTTATATGAACAGACATGCACACACACACACATGCGTGTGTGTGTGTGTGTGTGTGTGTGTGTGTGTGTGTGTGTGTGTGTGTGTGTGTGTGTGTGTGTCTGTGCAAGCATCATCATCATCATCAACAACTCCATTTTCTCCATTTTTCTGCATGGGGTTGGAGTGTTGCATCAACTGTCACAACCGCTCTTGATTTAGCCTCACTTTCCTATCTTCTCCAATCATCATGCCTAACCATTGCAGGCATTCTCTCATGCAATCCATATGTCCATCACTTGGCTGGAGAACCTTGTTTCCTCTTGCCTTCTTTTTGTCTTCACCAAACCTTCTTCACCAAATTGTCTTCTGCTTTCCTCTACATGTGACTAAAGCTGTATAACCTGTTCTCACTCACCTTCTCTGTTATTGGGACTACTTAGACCTCTGCTCTCATGCCTTCATTTCTTCATTTGTCACAGAGTTTGTATCCTACCTTCCATCTGAGGCAATTATTTCTATCACCTCAAGCTTCATCAACTGCTGTCTCTTTACCGCCCAGGGTTTTGTGCCATGAAGAAGTACTGGTGAGTGGTGACACCACTGTTTTGTATTGCTGTCAGCTTATTTCATATTCTTCTTTTTCTTAATTCTCCTGATGCTCTTTGCACTGACTGCAACACATCTTTTTATGGCTCTGACCTTCCTATTTAAACTTACTCTCTCAAGTACTCCTATCAGATAATTGAAGCTGTCAACCTATGCCAACTTTAGCTGTCTATTTCAGTTTTCAGCTTATTCTGATTTTCTTTGCTGCCAAGACAACTCTCTTGTCTGTATTTAGTTTTATCTCACGTGCCTTCAGTTTTACATTCCAGTGTCCTATTATTTAATGAAGATTCTGTTCAGAACCTCTATTTAGTGTAACATTGCTTGCATACAGAAGCTTTGTTGAGCTGTCCCCTCCAGCCCATTTGCTAATGTACTCCATCACCAATATGAGCAGCAGAGAGCTCAGAGATAATCACTATTGCACATCCACTGTAAGTAGGAACTCTTCTGTGAGTATAAACAGTGTTCATACTTGTGTCATTTGGTCCTTATACATATCCTGCACCAATTTTACAGATATTTCATTGACTTCAAGTCATCACAGGACTTCCCAAATCAGCTTCCATGTGGCTTTAGCCAGAATATTAGACAATGTCTTCCTGTTTCTACAATTACACGTTTTTGGGGTAGTGAGAATCCCAACATGCCATTGAAAGTAAGACATCATCATCATCATCATCATCATCATCATGTAACCTAACCAGCATCTTCTAGCAGTTAGCTTTGTAATAGTGCTCACATTTGTGGTGCAAGGTTTGCTTTTACTTTCAAGATGTAAATTCACAGTGGTAAATGTAGTTCTATACCATTTTACATGTTGTCTTAATCATATTAAATTTCACTGAAAAGAAAAGAATAATACAGCTTCTTTTACTGTTATCAATATAACAATCATTTACAAATATTTTTAATTAAATGCAACCCTAAGACAGCTAGTTTGCCTTTCATACATTTTTCTTTTAGAAAATAAAAAGTAAAATTTTCACAGCTCTAATTGCAACTTCTTTTTCACAATGTGTTTGTTAACTGGGTTATTAGGCTAGACCTATTCCAACCACAGCCAGGGAATAGGTATTTAATTCAACAGTAATAAAAATGTACAAACCATGAATTAAATGTTCAGACATATTAAAATGCATACAGCTGAAAATTAAATGTAGTGAAAATATATTGATGCAGTAATATGAGCATTACGTATTAAATGATAATGAGACCAGAGCCAAAATTAAATTACAATACTTGAATTATCCTAGGGAAACATTTACCTACAAAAATCATGACTTAGGGATAGCACTGTCCCTGGATCACACCAAATCAAAAACCTCGGCTGAGATAGAAAAACAAGACCTGGAATAAATGACAAGAAGGTAATACATATATGATCACCAAGTGTTTCTTGTCAAATTGGCATAAAACCAAACCAAACTACCTAAAAGCTCATTCCAGACTGGTTTGACAAATAATCAAAGTCATAACGTGCAAAGTATGACTGTTTCTTGCCTCATTGAATTTAAAGATTTAATATCCACACCACCAGAAATATAACCATCTTCCTGGCTAAGTCTTCTTTTCAAAATGTCTAGCCTGCTACTTTTCCAATAAAATCGCAACCACACTCAAAAACCCTCTCTCAATTAATACACTTTATACATTAGTTTCCAGCCATCTCTGCTAACACAATCAGAGAATTACTTGAGAACTTAAACATAAAAATAAGCCCTGACCCTCAAAATATACTCCCTCTTTTCTAAGGCTTTCTTCAACTGCAATTGTTAAATCTCTCACTAACATTTTAGTTTATTTTTATCTCAGTTATTGTCCCTCCTTGAATCAAAGATTCCTTAGTAATAAACCTAACCCAGTTCACTAGAGAGCTATAGGCCCATTTCTGTTCTGTACTGTGTCAGCAAAATATCCAAATGAATCATATATGCACAGCTGTTTTATTATATTAATAGGGGCAACTTGCTAATATAGATGCCACATTAATTCAGGGTATAATGTTCCTACTTCTATTTGCACAGTGACAGGAAAAAATATCTTCTGTTGAAAAGGATTGGCTAACAGGAAGCATATTTGTAGAACATGCATCAGCATTTCAAAGTGTGGACTATCAAATCTTATTGCATAAACTAAGATTACTAAGTTTCGACAATCATACCACACAGATGTTTGCCAATTATCTACCACATGGAACATTTAAGATTAAGACAGGAAACCAGTCATTCAGAAAAGGAGCTTTCACCTCCGATGTGCTACTGGTCTCTGTGCATGCGCCTCTACTCATCTCCATCCTTATTAATCATGTAACAATAGATGTAAGCCCATCACTAATTGTTCCTTTTGCAGATGATACGTGTCAAAGAGGAAGAGGATATGCATAACACAAAAAGGCTAACAAAAATACTTCATTAATATATGTCAATGACTCCTAACAAGTAAACTAACATTAAGCACTTCAAAACCAGCCTCAGTATTATTTGGCACACATCACATCACAGTTTTTTTCCACAGGTTATCAAGTTCATAGACAATCAACTCAGCTTATTAGGTTGGGGTATTCTTTTTTCCAAGCTTCCGATGATTCTGCAGTATTGTTTACATGTTGTTAATACTTGTTTCTTTCAGAGTTTATTTCAGTATTTCTTGCACTCAGTTGCACTTTGCACCTTATATGTATATGTATATTTACTTTTTTGTCTTGTTCTTAATAGTTGCATGTATGTCGTTTGTTGTATGTATGTCATTTAAGTAATTCATACTTGAAGAGTCACTAAAACCAGAGCCAAATTCTTTGCATGCATGCATACTTGACCAAAACATATGATTTTGATTCTGATTGTTAGCTGGCAGCATCTCATTGGTCATTGTCATTCCTGATTTCTAACACTGGACCTTAAGCTTTACTTCAAGAACAAAGAAGATAAGCAACAGACAAGGTTAGTGCACAACATATTTGCCAGTCACTTCACCCCACAAACTGGATAAGCCCTCCCTATAAATGTGCTTTTGCACTGTTGGAATATGCCCATTCAGTTGTTATATTTTACTTGTCCCACAATAATCATCTAATCTAAACTACAATGAACAGAATCTGCAAATCAGTTTTGCCTCACTCCAAAAATGAGCACAACTGTACCTTTCTGCAAAAGCTGACTGGCTTCTACTGACAGCAAATCACACAACTTCTCTCAGCATTTATTTTTAAGTGCAGATATGAAAACTACTATCCTTCCCTAAGAAATAACCTAAATACTAGATCATCTCCCTGTTTCCTCTATACTCAAGATGATTGAACGCTCCCTTTTCAAAGAACCCCTTTTGAAAAATCAATTGGTGAAAAAAAGTTTTTGCTAGAACTTCCCAGTAAACTGGACCCCCTGAACTGAGAACAAACATTATTTTTTCATAAAAATAAACTCACCAAGCATCTCCAGAAGAATAATGCTGATAATGCTTTACTGGCAGTAGGTAGTCAATCATCAGGCATAAGTCCTGGTATTACATCTAAAATAAGGTCCTATAATCAGATGGTTTGCCTCACTGTAAATATGTAAACATGTGACTAGTTAAAGTTGTAAATACCGTGTAATAGTTACATAGCTGGAAAACATACTGTCTTTCTTAGGTTCATAGTTTCATAGGTTGGTACTAGGCTATCGACCCTAGGGCCTATACAAGCTTAGCCATAACAGTTCCCTGGCTATTTCTTCCCAAACTATTTACTTCCCTCACTACAAACTGGAAAGCACTATATACTATGATAACTAAGTTCTTATTTAAGATCTGCTGTACTACTCATCTATCTGTCTGCTCAGACTACTGCAACTCACCCAAAACTGTGTCATTTTAGTCACTTATTTGTGCTATTGTAGACTTTATAAACTACTGTAATTGCCAGTGTCTGTGTCATGACTTCCCATTCATCTACTCAGTTATCAAATAAATAAATAAAAGTTAAAGAAAAACTTTTTTTGTAGTGTCAATGTATCCAGGAGACGTTTCCATGCATCATGCATTAGCCAGAATGTTACCTAACGATACCTTAAAATTCTGAAGATTCCATTGCAAATAAAAAGCTTGTAGGAACATATCTTTTTGCTTAATAATGCTTTATAAGCATTCTGACATATCTAAAATAGCATGTTTGGGATATTTTGCCTAGAAAAAAGTTAACCTTTGTCTTATGTACATACTAGTCTGACTTTCAGACATGAAAGGATGCCACATACTTGAATGTCAGTAAGTATATATGAGTTCAGTTGCTGATGAAAAGTACTTTAAAAAGATGGAAAAGAAATTGGGCAATAGGGCCTCAGGCCATGCATCTCCATCTATATGGCATCTATATGGAACATCTGATGCAGCACGCAGGCTGCCTGCCTGCAATACTATGTCTGCCATACAGCTGGAACTGTGGTGCAGGATATCCTGAGCAGGGCTCAAAATGAGTGCCAACTCTAGGTTTGCACTGCTCTATGCATAGGTAATGACATTTGTTGGCATAACATGTTATGGATTCTCATTACCCGCTCTGAGTGTAAGAGCACACCCAGTCATTTAGGACCATCAATAGTTCAAGATAATGTACTGGGCAAACTCCCTGGGTTGATGTGGACAGACTGGATAAGTAATTTCAGACTAGATAGAACAAGATGACAGAGGCTCTTCTCTCTCCTACCTTGCAATTTTTAGAATCTGACCCCTTGTGTGAGCTATGTATTTCTTACCGAACAATCTCTACCATGCCAATATTTATCCATTGACTGATGATAAAGGACACAGATAAACACAGAGATATTAATCCTTCATTTGGTCACAAAGGGCACTGATTTACCATTTCTGAAGGAAAACGTCATAATTTTCCAGAGTCTGGACTGTATGAGTAGAATATAAACAAGGGCATTGTTTAGCATTTTACATTTTAGGTCAGAAAACTCTTACACCATAACTTGTATTTCTTCTTATATTTACTACTTGTAAAACTGCCTGCTTGTTTACTTACAGTTCTATTCTTGCAATCTGCTTTATTTTTATTTGTACACAATGCTCTAAAAACTATAATGGAATTGTGCTAATGACCACACATTACCATTATGGGTACGCTTCTTGTAATTTGAATGCATGAAAATATATTTGTATTTTTAATAGCACTAAACTGGTTTGTCTGCTGGTCATGTTTATGTTAGCATTTACTTTTCTGGACACCAGTATAAAAGAGTAATTTCATGACTTATTATTTCAAAGCAGAGAAGCAATTATACAGAGAGTGTGTATGTATGTGTGTGTGTGTGTGTGTGTGTGTGTGTGTGTGTGTGTGTGTGTGTGTGTGTGTGTGTGTGTGTGTGTGTGTGTGTGTGTGTGTGTATCTCTGTCTTTTTGTGCATATGCACATGCAAGTTGATTTTAATTATTCCCAGTTGTGCTATTGTCAGAATGTTTACTATTGTACCTTTATAAATGACATTTGTTTTATGCATTTCTAAAAGCATTAAAGCATGGCAGAAGAGACATTAACAAGTTCAAACATTAGACTTGATCATTGTTAAATTTCCAAGAATTTTAGTCACATACTGTTTTATATCATAAACAATGTCCATTGGTAATTATATGTACATATATATATATATATATATATATATATATATATATATATATATATATATATATATATATATATTTGTCTTATGTCATCATCTTTTGATAGAAACAACACTGGTAACTGATGAGAGAACAGTACGTTGCTATCTCAAAAGCGACACTTAGGATGTTGTCACTGTAATTTAAGGACATTGTATATTCTGCTGTACGTCAGCAAGGCAAACCAGAAGTAAAAGGGAGTAGGCTGCTGTATAAAGTAGAAGAAAACTCCATAGAATGAAACACTGGAAATGCATAAAGAATCATCCTTAAACAGTTATTAGATATCTGTAGTGTTGGAAGCCTCATTTCATTAACATGAAATATCGGTAGAAGAAACTAGACAGCATTCTGTTTAAACTATCCGCACCGTCCTTGAGAATTTTATCATAGTTCTATCACCTTTAACAAATATAAATTCCTTTATCATTTGGCTTTACTCACCTTCTGGATCAGTTGTGATCTTGCAGTAACTGATACTTTTTTGCAGTATTCAGTTCTCCTGTTCCTGCCCGGTCCATTCGCCCTGCGGGCTCACTAAACTCCTCTACCCTGCCCCCATATCCCACCAGCCCCCAGAGCCTCTACATTTACTCCTTCATAACCACCCCCACTACCCTACATGGCCAATTAGTCTCCATTGCTCTATCAACACCTACTTCCTAATCCCACCCATATCAACCATCACTCAACTCTCACTACCCTCCCATATACTAGAGTCTTATCTGCTTCCCCCTAAACATACAACTCTCCTGCCCTTCTACACTACTCAGCCACAACATACCTGCTCTTACCAGCCCTATCTCACCATGCTTCCAAGACCCCCATCCTTCTATATTCAGCTACTACGTCTTCTCAACATATCCTATATCTACTACCTCACCCAGCCCATTAACACTAACCACTCACCATCCTTTCATATAACCAACCAACTTACCTCACCACTCTTATACCCACATATCCCAATATCTCCCTTCCTATATCCTATAAATGAACATCTACTCTTTCCCTATAAACTTATTACTCCTCATAAATATCCTACCCCCTCAATAACTAATAAAACCCTCACAAATCTAATAAAGCTCAACCTAGATTCTAAGCAGTCCAAGTACCCCCCCAGCCTCATCCTACATCTAACTACCATTCGACTATCTGGAGATATGCACCCCAACCCAGGCCCCCCACCTCCTCCTCTGCAGACAAACCCATACTACTTACCTCTTTAAACTCTCAAAATATAGCTAACACAATCTTGAACCTCCATGCCTGGCTTACGCATAATAAACCTGACATCCTGTCCATCTCTGAAACTTGGTTAAAACCCCATATAAAAGATTCTGAAATAACACCACCCAACTATTCTATCATTAGAAAAGATAAAACCCACAAAAAGGGGGGAGGAGTAGCTCTCCTATACTCATCCTCCTTATCAGTTACTCACTATACCAAACCTACTCCCCACTACAACAATGCCGAATTACTCCTAGCACTACTTCAAGTTAATAAACACAAACACATATGTATAACCTCCCTTTACATCCCTCCTAGCGACAATATTTCTACACTCGAGGACATCCTCTCCTGGCTTTCTACGAACATTAGCAATGAAACAATCATTTTGGGAGACATGAATATCAATTGGTCCTCCATTCAGTCTCCCACAAACCCCCTTAATATCAACCTCTACAATTTCTCACAGCTAATCAACTCCATAACCCGCCCCACAAAAAACCTCTCCAGTGGTAGTACTCTAGACTGGATTTTAGTCTCTCACCCCCATTATTTCTCGGACAGTGACACCCTTCCCGATCCCCTTAGTGACCAATTACCCATATTCACACATCGACTTCCTTCACGCTTACATCTTACTCATAATTATATTACTACTCACTACCAAAAAAACTTCAACCCCATTACCTTTTATAAATCACTAAAAGCAATAAATTGGAACACTTTAAAAACTCTACCCCTGGAAAACGCAGTTGCCCACTTCAACTCAACTTTTTTAAACCTCATAGATCACCATGCTCCCATAAAGACTAAAAGAACAAAAATCAAAACTGCCCCCTGGCTAACCAAAAACACACTAGCAACCATGCGCCTCAGAGATAAAGCTTGGGCCCATTACCAGAAAAATAGGACTCCCCCCACCCATAATGAATACAAAACACTTAGAAACAAAGTAAAACAGCTCATTATCACTGATCGGCAGAATTACTTCTCCATACTCCAAAACAACAATAAAACAAACCCTCAAAAATTCTGGAAAGGAATCTGCACCCTCCTTAATCCCAGCAAATCAGATAACCTCAGCCCAAACCTTAATGCTCCAGACATAGATTTGGCTACACAATTTAACTTTTTTTTCATTGATTCTATTTCCAAACTAACCTCATCCTTCTCTAACACCACCACACCCTCCACTTCACCACCATCCTCCTCTACCAACACTACAACCCCACTTCTGCTTATCCTTTCATTTCTTCTCCATCACCACCACCCTCAAATACCCCCACTTCCCACTCTCCACCTTTCTTATTAAAATCCATACCCACATCTACCATAAAAAAACTCCTTCAGAAGCTAAAGCCATGCTCTAATGCCCCTGATAACATTCCTTCATACTTTCTGAGCATAGCTGCCAAAGCCATTGCCTACCCCATCAGCACTCTAATCAACCGCTCTATCCAAGAAAGTTTTGTACCCCAAATTTGGAAAAAGGCCTTTATCATACCTTTGCATAAAGGTGGCAGCAATAAGAATATCACTAATTTCTGGCCCATCACTATTCTATCTCCCATCTCTAAACTCCTAGAAAAGTGCATCCATCTACAACTCCTACAACATCTCTTAGACAATCACCTACTAACTAGTTTTAGATCCCGGTCACAGCACTATGACTGCCCTTCTTTCCTTCCTAGAAACCGTGAATAAAGCCTGAGACTCTGACCACATTGTTTCTACCCTCCTACTTGACCTCTCTAAGGCCTTTGACACTATCTCCCACAATCTACTTGTAACTAAACTCTCTAAGCTTAACCTATCACCTTCCTCTATGAACTGGTTAACCAGCTATTTATCCAATAGATATCAAGCAGTAAAATGGAAAAAAGTCACCTCCGAATTCCTTAACACCCCAGCTGGAGTTCCCCAGGGATCCAGACTGGGTCCCCTCCTCTTCAATATATTTATAAACGATTTCCACAACTCCATCCCTTTCACAAATATTATCCAATATGCAGATGATTCAACTATTATCTGTTCTGCCACCTCTATCCCTACACTCCTAAAGCTTACACAAGATGCATTCTCAACCACCGAACAATGGGTGAAAAAAAATCACCTAGCACTCAATGCCTCTAAAACCAAATTAATGGTATTTACTCCCTCTAAAGTCACTTCTTTCAATATAAGCACATTCTCTATCACTAGCCATAATAACACATCTCTCGAACTGGTATCAGAGGTCAAATTACTAGGGGTCCAAATTGACAGTCATCTTAAATTCAACTCCCACCTTCAACTAAATATAAAAAAAACCCACCAAAAACTCGGCATGCTCTATCGACAAAATCGTTATCTCACACCCTCTACTAAATTCACTCTCTCTACCACATTTCTTATCCCCTCCCTCCTCTATGGAGCCCCACTCCTAACTAACCTGCAATCTTCCATTAAAACACAAGTCTCCTCTTGCTACAACAAAATTGCTAAGTTCGCTACCAGCCATAAGTCCTCCACCCACCACTGTACATCTCTCCACAAACTAAAATGGCTAAAACTATCCAATCATCTCACCTACACTCAACTTACTCTTGCTCACAAGCTCATTTTCAACCCCTCCCTCTGTTCCTCCCTTTCCTCTGCCTTCAAAATGCACCTCCCTGTTAGACTACTTAGATCTAACAACCAAAACCTAATAGAGTTGTATAAACAAACTCGTCCTCCAGGTAAAAACCTGCTGTCCTATGGTCTAGCACATCTCTGGAACTCCCTACCACCATCCATTCGTACCACCTCAAACCACTTTTTATTCAAAAAATCTCTTCACTCACATCTAATATCCCAGTGGGAATGCTCCTGCTCCCACCCCACATAATCTCCTCCCCTCTTTACACTGGCACCTTTCATTTTATGTACTCTCCTAACTCATACATCCTGCTCTTGCTTGTACTAAGCTATTTACAATTAATGTATTAGTATGCACCTCTTAAGTGCAAGCTTCCTTAAGATGTAATATATTCTCAATATTGTATAATGTAATGTTTATCACTAGTACTAAGCTATTTACAATGAATGTATTAGTATGCACCTCTTAAGTGCAAGCTTCCTTAAGATGTAATGTCTTCTCAATATTGTATATTGCAATGTTTTTCACTAGTCTGTAGTATCTATAATGTTTTTCACTAGTCTGTAGTATCTGTAATGTTTTTCACTAGTCTGTAGTATTTGCAATGTTTTTCACTAGTCTGTAGTATTTGTAATGATTGTAATCTAAATCCTTACTGTAACCTTGCTTGTTTTCAGCTTTTCTCCCCAGGACTCCATTGAAAATGGGTTCATCTTGGCCCAATGGACTATCCTGGCAAACCAACTGCAAATAAATAAGTAAATAAATAAATAAAGTAAAGTCTAAATGTGAAGTATGTGAAGTCAGAAATCCAGTTCTTGATTGGGAAGGCAAGGAGACCAGACCGATCATCTCTTAAATGATTATGGGAGGAAAAGGTGGCTGATTGCAGTACTTTTACTATCAAGCAGTTAAATCAGTGTAATGGAGGGAATTTACAGTTCTACACAAAGTTGCTTGAAAGGAGGAAACCTGAAATTATCCTCTATTCCTCCACTAAAAATGAAGAAAATGATGGAAGCCTGGATAAGGATGAATTTCGAGGAAGCATCAGCAGTTAAAATGACAACCACTGTAATGTAATCACATGGTATAAGGCTGACATAATTTTAGAAATGTTTTATTCTATGCAGTGCAGAAATCCTAGAGGTATGTTGAGAAGACAGAGAGCAGGATGTTACATTGCAAAAGTGGCTGGGAGGTCACTGAGCATTAGGAGCCAGCAGCTGTAGATGCAGCTTCAGCGATGTGAGGTGTACAACCACTGACTATATGCGCACTGAGCATTAGGAGCCAGCGGCTGTAGATGCAGCTTCAGCGATGTGAGGTGTACAACCACTGACAATGTGCACACTGAGCATTAGGAACCAGTGGCTGTAGATGCAGCTTCAGCGATGTGAGGTGTACAACCACTGACAATGTGCACACTGAGCATTAGGAGCCAGCAGCTTTAGATGCAGCTTGAGCGATGTGACGTGTGCAACCACTGACGATATGCACACTGAGCATTAGGAGTCAGCAGCTATAGCTGCAGCTTCAGTAATGTGAGGTGTACAACCACTCACTATATGCACCGGCTGTCATTCTGTTATGGTGTCTTTATTAGGGTGTTACAAAGGAGTAAGCAAAACGAAAGGCATTCTTTGGGATATGTAACATAAATATTCACCTCAATGGAGTCAGTTATATACAGAAAGACTTAAGCATGTATTCAGCTAATTTAACTGCATCAGCTGGAGTAAATAGATTTCAGTAAGATCAAATGCAAACATATGATTTGGGACATATAAACTCACATGAGGCCTGCATGACAGGAAGAAATACATAGGTAGCTGCAAAAAAGGAGGATTTATGAGTAATTAATAATTATAAATTATCCAAATGCCAGTCGAGTAAAACTCAGAAGCTGGTACTGAATTCACTGAGTTATTTGCTACATTCAGACATATATCTCAAGCAGAACCTAACTGGCAATGTCTAATTAGAGGTCCTACTGCATCCCAGCTTACAGAACATGAATACATACTAAAGCTGTATCTTCCAAGTCATGTGAGAATTGCAATCAGTTCAGTACCAGAAAACAAAGACGGTAGCAGACCAATGCCTAAGGTCATTCACGAAGAGACAGCAGGACATAAATATGTGCCCATTCTCAACAAGTCAGGGGCTGGAGTACAAAAGACAGTGGCCCTCACTATTACTTGTGTATGCATTTATTAATCTGTTGATATATTTATCTATTTATTTATCTCTGTATCTATCTGTCTATCTATATATCTATCCTTTGTTGACCAAGTTAGGCCCACTAGACTAGTAACCTCTTTTTAGTGTAGACCCGAGGTGGTATTTATACTACTAGGGGAAATCTGGCATGGGCAAAGGGCCAGGGCCAGGCCATTAAAGAGTCATTACATATCTGAATAAAACTAGTTGCATGAAAAGGGAGCATGGAGTATTAGTGAAAACATTTCAAACAAATGCAGCTGGAGCAATACCGCAAGTGAAGTGACCATAAGTGAAACTGGTTCTGTCAAACTGGAATAGCATGTGTCAAGATACTTATTTATAGGAGTTGTGTACTGTGTTACATGAAAACCAGGAGTTAATGTACACAAGGAAGGTGTGAGAGAAGAAGATCCCATTCACATGGGCTGCAAAAATGTATTTTATGGTTTATGTTTATGCTGGTTTCCCATGTGCTTTTTTGTATAACCTTTGGCTGCAATTCTTAGAGGAGTTTCCTCACATTTCTGCATGATTACGTTTTGTTTTGGTATGATTTATGTAGGGTGTACTTAAAGAATGTATTATTTCTTCCAATTAAAGCAATAGTTGGCTTGTGAGGTTTTTATGTTTCACAGATTTTGCTTTGTATTTGTCTATTTCAAATGTTTTTGTTGGTTATGGTTATGATTTCTTGGCACAAATCTATTTATAAGGGTTTAGAAAAGCTTTATGGTAATGATCAACAGTACAAGACTTTGTTTCATAGTTGTTGGGTAGTAGAAGAAATAGAATATTAGATGAGGCAGTGGCTAAATGAATGGGTTGGGATAGCAATAAGACAACACGTTATTTTAATAATACTAGGAAGAAGCAAAGTATAATGATATAGGAAAGGTACATTTTTTGAGGCTGGTAGTTTAGGGAAAAGACAAGTGGATCTAATAACCATTATTTGTGATGTCAACATCTACAGTCCTAAGTTAAGTTTCCATAATTCAAAGCATGTCCACTTAAAGGTCAAAAGAGGAGTGGTCACCTTGGAACAAAATTAACAAACTTTTACTGCCATTTTTTCTAGGAGAAACTGGTTAAGCATTTTATGTTCCATGTGTATGCCTTCTGCTAAATTTTCTACTACACAACCATAATTAACTTATGACAAGTTCTTTTTAGGAGAATATACTTACAAGATTTGTGTAATAAAGAAAATACAGAGAAAGTGTGCACTGTAGAACTGCTTAAGCCGTGAACTGAACTGAGGAAATACAGTTAGTCCATTAATCATGTGTATGTGGTATGTATGCGTGTGTGTGGGGGGGGTGCACATATACACATGTTGTGAATCTGTGTGAGTGTGTTTGTATGTGTGTACAGCATGTGGGTAGATGTAGGTGAGCACATGCACGTGTGCTATGCATCTATGTGTGTGTGTGTGTGTGTGTGTGTGTGTGTGTGTGTGTGTGTGTGTGTGTGTGTGTGTGTGTGTGTGTGTGTGTGTGTGTGTGTTTGCACGTGTTGTGAAACTATGTGTGCATCTGTATATGTGTGTGTATATGTCTGTGTGCACATGTGTATATCTGGGTGTCTTTTGTTTTCATTGCTAATCTTACAAGGGAATTGGGCATGTTCGTATTTATTGAACATTACATGCTATGGTCACATAAGCTTGGAAACATTGTACCACATTTGGTAGAGGACTTTGTCATGAGTTTTATATTTGTTTGACGTAAAATAAGTGTAGCACTGTCACATTTTGTCACTATTGCTCCCAACCCCCAGTTTTGCTGATGCTACAGGTGTCAACGTTCTTAAATTAGGCATTTAGCATTACCCGTGGTTCACAATTCCACA
Source organism: Protopterus annectens (assembly GCF_019279795.1). Classification (NCBI taxonomy): domain Eukaryota; kingdom Metazoa; phylum Chordata; order Ceratodontiformes; family Protopteridae; genus Protopterus; species Protopterus annectens. The sequence goes on along the minus strand of NC_056725.1, from coordinate 482,877,262 downwards.
GTTACAGCATGGAGCATGTATTGATTTGTTGCAGCTGTGACCTTCAGAGTTATTATTAGTTGATGACTCAGCCTGCCAAAAGCTGTCACACATTATGCAGGTGCTTCTAATGCTATATTGATGAGTGGAATGAGCTACATTTATTCTTACCACGTAAACAAACACGTCTCATTTCAGGTATATATGACACTGTACTTTATGAACACTAAAAGGGCTTGCTGCTCTGCACAATGATTTACAAGTCAAGAATCTACTTTTATGTCAGTACAGATATGCATGTGTTTCCATGCTTGTCTCCTTTTGCTTTATATGATAATTTAATATAAACACAATACTGAAATTCTATTAACACATAGCATGTTGATAATGATACTCTTCTACATGATTTGCCTGATATGATCATATAGATTTACACAACAGGGAGGACTTTTATAAAAAACTACATTTTTATATTCATCTGGGTTTGTTGCAGAAGGTAAGGGACACTAAATAAAAGTATTAATTACTTAAGGCTGACTTTGGAGCACTCCACTGAAAGCCCCACTGAAAATACATGAAGCATGTCCTATTCAAGCAAAGATTTTTGTGAAGCAGCTTGTTCATCTCTGTTATCATTGCAGCCTAAGTTATAATTTCCTGTAATGAGTTGTGTCATGTTAAGCAAATTCATTATAATGTTGAGCCTTAAATCTGAGGCAAAGTACTTGTGTCATGTGTTCCATTATTCATTAACTTACCATTATGAGAACCAAGATGCCCCAAGTGTTTACCTTCTAGTTGATTTTACAGATGTTGGAATGTGTTAGTTTCATTGAATGGCATTTCTGGATACCACCAAGACTTACACACTGAATAAAAAAATGTGTTTACCACAGGTCTGGAATGTTTCCACTATGAGTGGTCCAAGTTCGATCCATTGAGGCTCGGAATCCCAGACCCCTCCAAAAAACATGTCAGAAAAAACACATTTTAAGTGTTTTCCCTCTGATATGGGGGAGGCCATCTATACTCCCTGAACTTATGCATATTAAATCCACGGTCGCACCAACAACTCAAACAAGGGTAGACATTACCCTCAAAAGAGTTTCACTATGGGCACAACTCAGTGACAATGATTTCCTATGGATGAGCCCCAATCACTGGCAGTTTGAACTTCAGGCAAATGACTCTTGAGAATGCAGACTTCATCCACCCATTGGTTACCTGTCCAGAGCAATGTTTTAGCACTCCTGCACTCTGCACTTAAAATGGCATGGATTCTTACCATACTCAGACCATTCAATTTCTTTGCTAGAAATCCTTTATTTTTTTTTCTTAAGAAAGTTGCATGCCAAATCTTCACCTCCTCTGCAGCAGAACAGTCACAGGGAATTAACTAGAAAAATAGAAAACCTGATGAGCATTTTTGCCTAGTTTTAAACAGTCTTTAATATTATGACTGGCCTTTAAATTACAATCTTCACACATAATCTGCTTATTCTTATTCCTCGGTCTGCATTCCCAGTTACTCCCACTCTGCCACATTACAGACTGATTGCCTAATCTGATTAACAGTCATGGGATTCCGGTTTCTAGGAAAACTGAGACCAGCCTCTCTGTTTGCAAAGCTCATGTTTTCTCTGCCTAGCTAAGATAGGTAGTGGTATGCAGACTGCCTTATATGGGTTATTAAGTTGAATGGTGTTGTGATGGCATAAAGGTACCTGGTTAAAGAAGGTACTGTAAACAAAATGTGTTGCATTTAGTACTGGAAACAAAAACTTCTGTTAATTACTCCATCAAATACGATTCTTTGATAGAAACTCATGACCTGTCATTATATAAATTATTTTTTTATTACTCTGCAGAAGGATGCCAAAATCTTTGTTACAGTAGTTAGGGTGGCCCCTATGATTTATTAGCCCACATTATCAACACCTGGAGATAATCATATACATATTATAAAAAAAATGATGTCAGTACTCCTTTTGTTTGATTATGTTGCTTCAGACGAATGAAAGAGAAGAACAAAGAGATTAGATGTCCAAACTGCAATATGTTTCTCTTCTGTAATAAACTGGTTTATTGGACCTATGTGGTCAGACTGTCACTTTGTACATGTTTACTGTCATTCTAGAAAGGTCCACCCATTTGTCAAATGTTGAGCCAAAGAAGGAGAGGGAACTGATAAGGTCAATGCTATGGGGAGATAAACCAGATTGCTTCTTCTGCACAGCCTGCAGGCAGGGGAGGGACCTCACTTTGGGGGATCTAGTGCCTTTTGACATTCCCAATACAAATGATTTCTCACATTCCCCCATCAAAGCAGAAATGTTGGCCAGGCTGTTGGTTGATTGCTTATATGTTCAGTTAAAACAGGAATTTTTTGCAGGGTTTTTATCAGGGTTTTTCAATAAAATCATAGCTACCCTCCAGTAGAAACATTTTCTAGAATCTGTTATCTGTTGCAGATAAAGAATATATTTTAGGCATCTACTTAACAAAGAGGTTTATGCAGACAGAGTTGAGGGCTGTTTATAGCATTCCCTTTCAGTTCCTTTATAGTTTTCCCACCGAATGTAGTACTGAATAAGAAAGAGGGTCAATTTGAACTTCCTCACCACTTTTAGTTTCTGTTAGGGCTGTCAGTCGATGATAACATTAGAAGATGCTAACATGCAGCAGTCGTCACTGGATGATGCATTCTGTATCATCAAAAAATTTTCCAATGCCTGGTTGCAAAACTAGATGTTGAGGTCACCTTTTATTTGCTTCCAATACATGTGAGAAGGACTGGCACCTGTTGGGCATGTACTTTAATAAGGCCATGCTCATAGGTTGTGCAATGGTCTGCAACACATTTGAAAAACTACACAAATCACTCCACTGGTGCCGGCAGCAGAGAGCTTCACACCAGGAGGCAATCCATTACCTGTATGACATTTTAGTCATTGGTAATACAGCCAATAGTACCTGGGAAAGTACGTAGCATTTTATCCAGCAGCACCAGTAAAAGAAAACTGAGGGCCCGATCAAGGATCTAGTATTTTTACATCTGGAAATTAATGTCATGCCCTCTTATCTTCAGGCTGACATAAAACAAATTACCTCACTTGAAAGAAGTTAGAAATTAGTTCATAGCCACTAAAGAAGCTAGAATTAGAGTGATTGTGGATCTTTTGGTCTTTTTCAATTTCACCAATAGAGCCAGGAAAGACATTTACTAGCAGCCTGGCTAACTTGCAAAAAGGACGATGGCAGAAGTATCACAAAGTGACAGTGACCTGCGAGGTAAATAAGGACCTACATGTATGGTGTTTCTTTCTGGTATAATGGCATTTCCCTAATTGCAGGGCAACTGGATCTCATCACAGACAATTCACCTCTTCACTAATGCAGCAGGAGGTCTGGGGAGGGGGGTTTAATTTAAAAAGCAATGGCTGTCAGCCTTTTGGACATGGTCTCAGTCTGTAGAATGCAAACATTTGTAACATTCCTGTAGCATATACTCATCTGGGAGGTGACATTAGTGTGGCAGAAGCAGTTTCATAACAAGAGATTAGTTTTTCATTTGGCAATCAGACACTCACTCAGGTGCTTAGGAAGAAGACCTTCAAATCCAGATGGGTTCAATCCTTGCTAAGACTGCTAGTTCTTCATAGATTTTAAATCACTCTGTCTTTTCACTGGTAGACATATGCCTGAGAAACACAGCAGTTTAGCTGAGAGTTTTTCTCTCCTACGGATCCCTATTACACAGCTTGGCTCCATGTGGAGAAGTGGATCCTAATACCATTCTGACTTACCTGTGGCTCATAGGTGAGGAATATGAGGTTGATGGTTTGCAACTTCTGAGCTGACACTGCCAAACAATCTCAGAACAACTTTTGTATCTTTCCTGAATTATTGCCAGGTTAGCTACATAATGAGAGGATCTAGCAAGTGGGCCTGGTTGCCTGTTACCTAGTCTCTAGCTGCATGCTAAACAAAGCAATGAGGATTTATTCAAATTCACTTAGTGGCTCTCAAATTAATTGGATTTTCCAAGTCTTGGATCATCTCCAAGTTAAGAAAGGGGTGGAAAAAGGTGAAATGCTTTTCCAGTGATCCTAGGATGCCCATTAGGAGGAGTGTTTTATGTACCATTATTAAGGGTGCCTAATTGGTGGCTGGAAATTATCACTCCTTTGCTGTCTGGGCCACATTTTTTAATTGTCTTTACTGGGATGCCTTTTAGGTCAGCCAGCTTTTACATTCCCTGTACTGAGATGATGTATCCTTGACCCAGAAAGCAATAGTCATCTGGGTTAGCAGGCCCAAAATGGTCCAGTGAAGGAGCCGTCACAATCCTCCATAGGCTGACTGGGAAGGTATTCCCCAGGGAGGTAGTTTGTCAGATCCCCAGTAGTTAAGCACTTATTATAGTGTATTTGGATTATCTTCTACTCAAAGCCCTGTCTCCTCAGGTGATTCCCACAGCAGGGCACTCCTCTCACTATTTCTGTATTAGCAGGGCATCAAATGTAACAAGAAAGGAGCATAATTATGAAGCCATTAAAAGTAGGTGTTGGTCCTCCTCAGCATTTCCTAAGTATATTAGGTAGTTATATCCTAGCTCTCGGTACTAATATGATCTTCATTTTGTTATTCTCATGTTAGGCTGCACCCATGCTGTAATTCTGTGTCACTCATTTGTTAGATTAGCAACTAAGAGAGCAGTTGTAAGGCCAAATGAAATAAATCTGGACCTTGATCCATCTATGGTTGAAGTGATATGACATGCTACCTGTCTCTGAGCTGTTCACACGAAGATTACAGTTTGGGACCACTGTTTGAGTAATTTACTTATGTTTCTAGTTACACTGATTAATTGAACAAATGTTTATAGTTTCCCAATAAAATGGTCACACTGCCTATGCTGTCTTGTGGTGTTTTTGTAAGGAGTGAACAAGGGAACAAATGCTCTCCACCTGCAGAGAATTTTATCTCTGAGGCCATGAGCAGTAAAAGGGGATATCCTACTTCTTTGTTCAAATGTATTTAACCTAGGTGCTAGGAGAGGCATTGTCATTTTGCTTTTGAGTCCCTGTCCCCCTCCCTTACTCATACAGGGCAGTCATGTCTTGGCCTTCTTACCTTCTCATTCTCCCCTGCTTTCCTAGGCCACTTGTTTAGTATTGTGAATGGCATGAGAAAGTGGTCCTTAATGCTATGCTGTTCTGTTGCCATGGTATGTGAGGGGCACTGTTCTTGAACATGCCTGTTGGGAGGGGTGGAATGGTGTAATTGCTAGCTCCGTGCTATCCACTGTCTGAAATTATTGTTTGGAGTCACTGTTTTGAATAAGTCACTCATAGTTGCAATTACATTAACCACTTGAACAAACGTTTCTAGTTTGCCAATAACAACTTCTCACTGGCTATGCTATCTGGTGGGTTTTTTTCTGTAGGGATAGACTCTAGGAGACAAACAGAACCTGCACCAATTGCATAATATGATTGTTGGCAAGGATATGTGCAATGAAGACGCTGAGATGCAAATGTATTTTCTGACTGTGTATGTGTGTGTGCGTGTGTGTGTGTGTGTGTGTGTGTGTGTGTGTGTGTGTGTGTGTGTGTGTGTGTGTGTGTAGAGACAGACAGACACACACACACACACACACACACACACACACACACACACACACACACACACACACACACCTAGAAAATTAACAGAGCAGTTAAACTATCAAGAAAACAAAGGAGAATATATAACTTAAAAATAATTGAGATGGAAGAAGATTGTGAAGAACAAAACATAGACCCCACCTTCCTTAAACTAAATTACAGAATATTGCTAATACTTAAAAGAAAGAATATTAGATTTTTCTTTGACTGTGAAAACCAAACAGACAACACTTTTGGATGTAAAAAGACTAGTGTTTTTAATCCACCTTTACACCTCCTTTTATATGTGTTTGAAACCCTCTGTGCAAGTCAAATTAGACAGATATATAAAACAAGAGAGGGAATTTTGCATCCAACATGACACATGAGGAAGAAAATCTATTTGCAGACATTGGGGCTAATAAACACATAAGAAACATGAAACCTGACAAGGGTGGAGGCTTGGTGGTAATAGACCAACTTGCCTATGTGGACAAAATGTTGACAATGCTGTACAGTGACACCTATCAGGTGATATTGGTGAATGAATTGAATATTGCTTACCGCAATATTGATATTATGTTAAATGATTTATTACTTGATAACCAGATTACTATCACCGAATCCCAGTTCCTCACACAGCAAAGTCCCCGTACACCAACTATTTTTGGGATACCCAGGATGCATAAATGCATCAGTGACCCCCCAATGAGACCGATTGTTGATGCTAAGGCATCTAAAATTTTTACATTGGCTAAATTAATTGATTACAACTTAAAAGCAACTTTAGACATTTTTCCACACCTACTCAAGGATTCTTTGGATTGTCTAAAGAAAATACACAAGGAATACTATTCAGATCACTTAATTTTGGTTACAGTCGATGTGAAAGATTTATTTACAGTAATCCCCCTTGAACAAGGCACCACAATGTTTTATGATTTTTTTATGTACTAATACTAAGCTCAGTCATTCAGGAATTTTGATGTTCAGGACTCTGATGGAACTTATTTTGAAAAATTATTTCATTATTTTTGAAAATCAATTGTTTAGGTAGAAAATGGGTGTAGCAATGGGGGCAACTTGTGCCCCCCTATTTGCCAATATTGTGTTGGCTCAATGGGAGACTACTATTGTCTTTAAATCAGAACTGTTTAAATACTATAGGTTCTATGGGTGCTTCCTGGATGATATATCAATATTTTGGGAAGGCTCTGAGGAACAGTTAAGTGAATTCTTCACTTTTTTTGAACACAAGTACACAGCTCCTACAATTTACCATAACTGCTAGTAGTGACATGATCAACTTTTTGGACATTACCATTTGCAAGGATAGAGAGAACGAGACTTTTACCTCGGGGTTATACAGAAAGCCAACCTATTCTAATGCTCTATTGCATTTCGACAGCTGCCATCCTAGGCATCGAAAAATACCTATAGTCAAGGGGTAGGCCGTCAGATTAGCTAGAATGGTCAGTGATGACAGGGTGTTCCTAAATGAGATGGAAATATTAAAAAGTATGTTTTTAAACAGAATATACCCTAGTCATTTTATAGAACCTGTACTAGATGAAGTCATGATAAAGAGACAAAACAGGCATTTCTATCCCCTAATGAGAACAGCAGCAGTGATAAATGAAAACACTGGGAATGTGGTTAAACCCTCTACTAATGCCATGATATTATCATCTAACCCCTGTTTTGAAAGTATTAGAGATGGGGTTATGAACAATTGGATAATTGTGAGTAGTGATGAAGAAAATCTTAATAAAGTAGGGGAGAAACATTTGATAATATACAAAAAAGATTTAAGCATAAAAAACCTGTTGGAAAGAGGGGGTGTTGTTAAAATAAAAGGGCACATTAAAAAATGTGGACATTGTGCCCAATGTCCCTGTATTTTAGAAAACAACACTGTTTACATCAAAGGGTATGGTAAAGTAACTTTACAACAGCATCTTAATTGTTTAATCAGGAGCTTGGTTTATGTTGCTATTTGCCAACAATGCAACACTTTTTATATAGGGAAGACCATTAACTCTTTTAATAAATGCATTTACCAACACTTATATGACATATGAAAAGGCAACATGAATAATGCCTTAACAAAACAGATCCATGAATTTCCCAACCACCACTTTAGACTCAGTGCATTGGAACAATTAGTGAACCAGGGGAGGGGGGATACCCACCCCATTGTTCCTTGAATACAATGAGCTAGTGTGGCAACTGAGATGTGATGCCACACATCCACCTGGACTTAATGATATGGCCTGCATTTCTAGCTTACTAAAATTAAAGGCAGATTTTCATATTTGAAGATATTCTCAAATAAGTGGTATTTAACAGGGCTTGTGTAAATGAACATGCTATGGCCAAACTTGCATATAAACTTTATTTATTTTATTTATTCTATGCTGCGCAAACATTTCTGATTGCATTGCAGAAGGTACTGTGGTGTTGTAGTGGATTTTATTTTATTTCAATTGAATGTAAATATTTTAAGAAATGCATTATTCAGGGATCATGTGACTGATTTTGTATAAAAGGAAGTGATGTTTTTTGTATAAAAGGAAGTGATGTTTTATGTTCAGTTAATCTGAAGAAGTCAGATGGTTTTACGCCAATGAAAGCGCTCATATTAAAGTATAGTCTGTTCCTGTGAGTTGGTCTTCATGCTTTATTATTTTTTATATATATGAATATACACATATATATATGTATATATATATATATATATATATATATATATATATATATATATATATATATATAGACACACACACACACACACACACACACACACACACACACACACACACACACACACACACACACACACATCTAGAAAATTAACAGAGAGGTTAAACTATCAAGAAAACAAAGAATAATATATAACTTAAAAATAATTGAGTTAAAAGAAGATTGTGAAGAACAAAGCATAGTTCCTTCCTTAAACTAAATTACAGAATACTCCTAATACTTAAAAGAGCTTGTCACGGTCTACGGTCCAAACCAAGGGAGGTGATAGACATTGTCTGATTTCTTTAATTTGCATACAAAGAGCTGATGATATCTGCAGCTTTGTCTACTCTAGCCAAAAACAAAACAAAAAAACACTTGGGTGTCATTGTATGCTGGCAGAGCAAGTTGTCACTGTTTCCAAGAAAAGAAAAAGTATGGTGCATTTTGTCTGCAATTCTGCGAAAGAAGAAAAAGTAACGCTATAATCTTGTCTTTAGTATAGTTTAAAATCCTAATACTGGAGGGAATAAAAAAAAATCTCAAGACACCAGAATCTGCAAAAGAATATTTGAAGAGGTCAAACACAGAGCATCCATTTGAAATGCTGGGATCTACTAGAGCGAGTCTCACAACACAGAATGAACGTTAGGAAAAAAAACAGACTTAGACATGGCAATCTCAGAGTTACTATATATAAGTTGAGGGTGTGTGGGGCCTTGCCCATCCCACATAGGGAGATGCAGGAGATGCTTGCCCCCCTGCAGAAAATAAATTTAAAGAAGAAGAGCGACCTTAGAGATTTGCTATTTTCCTGTAATTTTGGTCTTTCTTTTTGGCTTGTCAGCATTCGGCATTTCAGTAGGGAGCTGGAAATTAGTCCTTTTGGTGAATGGATGGACTATGACACTACAAAAGATTTATTAAACTCTGCAGATCCAAAGTATCACTGGGAAATAGGACAGCCAGAGCTTGAGAGGTTTCTAATGGTTCATGACCTCCAGCATGAAGTGACTAACTGCAGATTGTGGTCAAACAAATGTCTGCTCTAGAAAACGATTAGGTAACCACCATTACAGAAGAAGGAAACAGAACCTGTATGTTTGAAAATGTTAGAATGCACACTGTTTAATCACATGAATGCTGTTACTTCCATGTTTCTTTTATATTCTCACTCTTCCTTTGACTGTCTGTTTTATTCTTCTTCAGTTTTTGGATAAAATGGCAAGGAATTTAAAGACTTTGATGGAAAACAGAAGTAATGTAGTCAGAGGTGCCAATGTTTAACATGAGATGTTTAAGTGTGGAACATGTAGCTATGGCAGATATATTATGAGTTCATCCAATCACATACTCAGACGGTGTAGACATCTATTAACAGAGGCGGAAATACCAACTCTTTGCCATGATAATCTGGATGGACTGAAACCAACAGCTGTAGTGACAATTATGAAAAGGAGTTTCCAAAAAATTTATCTTGTACATATAATACTTTTCAAAATATAATTTCTGGTGCTCTTGAGTCTCTAGAAATAACAGACGAGTGAAAAAACTTGGAAATAAAAACTGCCAACAAACAATTGATATTCAACAGCTCCAACAGAGTTTGCAGTCACAACAAGGTAAAGCCAAATTAATCAATACAGCTAATGAAGAAACTAAAATATTTAACTTAAGTAATTTTAATTTGAAACAACATCATTTAAAGGTACTAAGTCTAGGACTGAGTTTTATACCTAGTCATAGATCATGTTTAACTCGTACTATTTTACAGATGAAAATGTATACTAGAAAGCTTAATTTAGGTTTTATACTTAAGGATGTAGCTATTAATAATTGTTTAAGCAGACCATCTACTTTTAATCCATCTCTGCATTTTACCATAAGACATTTTGAAGCATTTTGTGAAAGACAACCTGTTTTGGTCTTCCTTTGTGCATTTCAAGTAAATTTTTGACTGTGTTTTTGGTTACTGACTTAGCCTATTGGTGGATTTTGGTTACTTATTTTATTTATTTTGCCTGGTGCTGGGTACTTGTGAAGCTTGTGGAATAACTTGTTTGCATTTTCTACATTGGTTATTTTTGTGCAGTAGAATGAAGAGTGGTTAGGAAAAAAAAATTATCATAGGAAATTCATCCCTGGTTTGGCACCCATGTCTGTAATTTACACAGGTAGTTTGTAAATGATTCATTTCCCAGGCCCCTGTTTGTAAATGTTTAATCTCCCAAGCCCCTGCTTTCACTTATCAAGGGTACAAGAACTTGCCAAAGATTTGGGATGCATGGCTAGGATTAAAAAAAAAAACCTTTGTGGTTGTTAGCCTAGTACACATCTTTGATCCTATGATCCTATGTACAGTAGGTTCTGCTTTGGGTCACAGTATACCTTGAATTTATTATTTAATACTGAAAGTTTATGCTTGTCTTCTTCTTTAAAACTAAATGCATTGCATGTCAACAGATTCTTTGTTGTGTAATGAATAAATTTAGAACACTGAATCCTTTTTGTTTTGTCAACAAAGTCACTTATGATGAAGAACAGCTGAAAAAAAATGAAACCAAGGTTTCCAGCTCCCTGAATGGTTGCCCTGTAATTTCACAGATGTTGCTGGTTGTAGAGCCGTTACTTTGAGACAAAAAATGAAACAACAAAGAAAAATGTACATGGAGTTTAGGGGAGCAAACAAACAAGATAATTGTATAAGTGCAGGATTCAGAATAACTGTACAGTGAAGAGGAACTATTATTATGCAATATTTCATCAAAATATGAAACAGGAAAACTGGATGAATTGGCTCAGATGGTAGTTCACTTGTACATGTCATTCTCAGACTTTTGGTGACCTTTTTATAACTCCAAGTGTTAAGGCTTTCTTCTGCAACAAGTTGCAATAAGAGCAGTGTGGCAAGTTTTTCGGGCTCTGTGGCATAGAAGATTAAAGCCCTGACAGTGGTGCAAATGACTTGTGTTTGATTAGTGGCATGAGAAGATGAATGATATGGGCAAAGCAGTGAGAATGAGCAGTGTATATGGGTTTATTCACCCTGGGTCTGGGTCAGGTGGATCGATTTGTTGCAGTGCTATCACAACCAGGAATGTGGGGTTCTAGTGTACAGCAGTATGGGTCATACGATGATCATATCAACCTATAGCCAGGGTGTTAAATTTGTGTGTGTGTGTTTACTGTTTTTGTGTGTGTGTGTGTGTGTGTGTGTGTGTGTGTGTGTGTGTGTGTGTGTGTGTGTGTATGAATACTAAGTGAATGTAGGGCTACAACAGAGTTAATAGCAATATACAATTTAGTATTAGACTTCAGATCCTTCAGATAAAGGTGTTAACACTAATCCTGTTATTCTAGCAATTTTCTACTTTAATAAGAGTCTGTCTCCATTTTTGGGCTTTTCTCCCAATATTACTTTAGATGTTGTCAAGATTTCTTGAACTAAGAGGTTGAGCAGTAAATTGATCAGTTTGTCGTTTTGTGTGTGTGTGTGTGTGTGTGTGTGTGTGTGTGTGTGTGTGTGTGTGTGTGTGTGTGTGAATGTTTAATACAGAGTGAGTAAAGGGCTACAAGAAAGTTAATAGCAATATACAATTGAGTTTTACACTTTAAATCCTTTAGAAAAAAAAAACATGCTAACACTAATCCTATTATTTTAGCAATTTTCTACTTTAATAAGAAAAATATTTAAATTCTGTTTTCATTTTTTGGGCAAGGTGACCAAAGGTCCCAGTTTTTCCAGGACAGTCCCAGTTTGGAAGTCTCTGTCCCAGAATCCCAAACATTGTCTTTGGGACACAGAAATGTCCCAGTTTAGACAGCTCAGTCTGAATGGTGACTTGGCTTCCCAGGGTGGCCAGTCCTCCTACTTTCCCATCCTAAGCAGCTCTGGGGACTTTACAATTTTTTGTGGATGGCATTGGGTATGGGATAAGGTCAGATGCCTTTGCCCTGGCAGGAGCCTTCCAGGCCCTGCTGCCATCAGTCAGTCACTCCTTCAAGGACATCGATCATGGAGGGGGTTTCTGCTTGACCCCACTCATCCAGGCAAGAGCTCTCCAGGCCTTACACCCATCTGCCTGTTGCTCCTGTATGGACCTCTGACAGGGCCACACCCTACACTCCTCCTCTTCTACCCAGCCAAGAGACCTTCCCCAGCCATGGCCCCCCATGTCAGGGGACTCCAACACCTGCATGTCTCCTGCAGGCTGCCAAATTGTGCTAGATCACTCATGCTCTCAGACCCTCTCAGGGGAGCTTCCCCTCTGATCCCATCCACTCCTCCAGAACTCCCCTCAGCTGCTAAGGGGCAGATTTGCTCTCATGAAGGCTTCAGAGTCCCCCTGCTTTCCATCCAGAGCAGCTCTGGGGACTTTGAGATTTTCCAAGGATGTTTTCGGTTATGGGGTGAAGTTTGATGCATTCACCCCAGAAGGAGCTCTCCAGGCCCCTGTGCCATCCACCTTGGTGCTTCCTCAAGGACTTCCATCATGGGGAGCTCTGCCTGACCCCACTCACCCAGGCAGGAGCTCTCCTGGCCCCACCGTTGTCCACCATTTGCTCCATTAAGGACTTCCATCATGGGGGGGGGGCTGTGTCTGACCCTGCTCTCCCAGGAAGGAGCTCTCCAGGCTCTACTACTGTCTGCTAGTTGCTCTTTTAAGGACTTCCAACATGGGGGGGGGGTTGTGCCTGACCCCACTCACCTAGGCAGGAGATCTCCAGGCCCTTCTGCTGTCTGCCCTAGCGCTCCCTTAAGGACTTCCATTGTGGGGAGCTCTGCCTGACCCCCCTCAACCAGGCAGGAGCTCACCCAGTCCTGCCACTATCTGCCTCTCTCCCCCTTCCAGACTTCCATCCCAGAGGGGGCATGGTCCATACCCCCTCACCCAGGTGAGATCTGTCCTGTACCAGTCAATTTCCACCTCTCTCTCCCTTCCAGAGTTTCATCGGGACTGATCCCCTCTGGGGTTCCACTTCTACCCAGGAGAGAGAGCTCTTTTCCAGGGTTGCCTATCTCCTAACTGCTGCCAAATCATGCAGGGTCATGTGTGCTCTTGGGGCCTCTCAGGTGATCTTCCCAGGCTCATGGAACTCTGCTGGGCCATGAAGCCTCAGACAGTCTCTCATCCAGACTTCTGTGACACTGGTTCTCCACTTTGCCTTGCACCTAGGGCTTTCAAACTCACAGGGGAGATGGCCCTGGGTCCCACCATCTTGCACTTTTTTCAGCACACTTCAGTCTCTCACCCCCACGGTGCCAGGCTCAGACGAATGTGCATCGCTTCAAGCCTCCTGGCATGTGGCCTCTTGCCTCCTGGGTGGTGCTATTCACAGAGTGGTATCCCCACAGGGCCTGTGAAGGATGGGAGGCCTACCTGGCTGCCCCAGTGTGAGATGACATGGCTGCCCTATCTCCACTCCCATGGGGGCTGGGAGAATGGGACTGCAGATCTGGCTTCCCAGGGCAGCCCTCAAGTGTCCCAGTTTAGGTCCTGTAATAAAATGGTCACCTTGTTTTTGGACCTTTGTTCCGCCATTATTTTAGATGTTGTCCAAATTTCTTGCACTAGGAAGTTGAGAGGTATGAGAGCATACCCATCCTCAGCTGTCCATGATTTTGACCTAAATTTTATCTCTTTTATAATCCATCCTAAGATCAATGGCTCTTGGAGAAAAGGTGGTGAATTGCCCTTAATAAATAATGACAATAATTTGAGTTATAGGCTTCTTTTACTACAGAAAAGCATATGTTAATTCACTTTTGTGAATGTTTCGATTTAATAATTCTAATGTTTTAAGAGCATCCATGATGTCACTGATTGTCTGTAATTATTTCTGTGTTTGTCTGCGATTCTTTTGAGATTTGTCCCTGATTGGTTGAGAGCTATGGTGTAAAGTAAAAGCACATTTTTTTACCAATATTTGTGTGGTAGCATGTCATGTGATTACTTATTTACCATTACCAGACATGTTGAGAGTTGGGGGAAATTATGACATCCTATTTTTTTGTCTTGCATGGTTGTGATAAGAGGTTGATAGAGGTATCATATACCTCTCTTAGCTGCTAAGATTTGGACAGAATGTCCAGATGTTTGCCTCATATTTTAAGTTTGTGCTCCTCATATATGGCAAATCACTGAGGATATAATACTAATGAACAATAAAATTTTTTTTGTACTCTTCCAAATTCTGAGACATTATGCCAGTCAAGATAAAGGATGCCCCTCTTAATCCCTCCTAAAGTGTGTTTATTTTTTATTTTTATTTTTTTGAAAAAAAAAAACATTTTTTTCAAGAATGCTTAGCACATGCGTGCAGTTTTATGACTGGTTGGGAACAGGATATTGTAGTCTTCAGACTTGCTTAGCAGTTTTTCCCTATAGTATTAATAATGACTTATTTGGAGAGGTCTATTTTAAATTAAAGAATGAAATGTCACATGTGACTAAAATGTAAAATACTTATATGTTTCAGCAGACATACATAGCAGAGACAAGTTGCCATAATGGTTAAGTTTTTTGCCTCCCATGTAGAAGGTACAAGGTTTGATCATGACTTTTGGCCAATACCTGTATGTATTCTAAATGAAGAAAACCCCACAGAAGCTATACTGCTTGAGACTCAGCTTATTATGAAAGAAGAGGAGAAGTCCACCCAAGAAAAAGTAGTAACAGGGTTAAGGAAATTGAAGTCAGGGAAAGCAACAGGCTCAGATGAGGTCACAGCAGATATGACCAAGATGTTGGGTGAGATAAGTTGTGGATAGCAATTAATAAAGAGCTGAAAGATTTCATCTGGGAGGGGTCAAGTGGGATAAGCTGATTTTTTCCAGTAGAACAAGGAGGTTTGGGATTACCCCGATTTGAAGGGGTATTTCAGATCCACACAGTTAAGGCTATTACATATAGCACAAGCAGAAACCTATAACTCAAAGTGGAAAGGGATGATGATGAAACAGGGGCAAAGCTAAAGAAACAAGGAAAGACTGGGATTTTGGATGCAGAACCATAAGGAGAATAACAATAACCATGCAGAATATTATATCCATAAAGTAGTGGAAAGTATTCTAAGAACTAAGCCAACAAGGGAATGGGGAAAGGAGAGCCTGCTAATAGGGATAACTGCTTTTAGGGATGCAGACAATAGGCAAGAGGGGACTGGAATTTATTGGAGAAAACTGATAAAAGAATCAATGTATTGGGAGCAAATAATTAGAGAGGGAAAGGTAATAGAATGAGAAGTGGGCAATAATTTATTTGGATTGTAGGTTAGAGATTGCCTTCTCTATCAAGGGTTTATATCAGAGTATAGGCAAACAGAAAGAAATAGGGAGGTCTTAAGCAAAAGACTAGCACCGGTAGAGTTTTTTAGTAGAATGTAGAGCAGAAGCTGCTGTTAAAAAAATAATTAGTAGAGCATACAAAATATTGCATGATAACTATAAGAATCAATCAGAGGAGGTTAGAAAGAATTGGGAAGAGAGATTGGATAAGCAATATAATCATCTAAGAATGTTATTTTATCTCTAAAGGATTTAAAAGCACTCCAGTTTTAAATCTGAAAGGCAGACCATGCTGAACTTCTACCTGGCAAATGACTTAATGGTGGGCAATGTGTGGTTTGCCAAGGGACTTCACATACAAAAGTGTTGAACTTGCAACTCAAGTATACATCCTCCTGGTTAGGGAAGAGCATTGGGGTAAATGAGAAAAGGCAAGTCATCCCCACTGAAACAGACATGACCAGGTATAAACCACTAGTGGCCACAATTGTCTGTTAGCAGTGGTCAGAAAAGGTAGGGGTTGACTGGAGTAAAAGCACAGGAATTCAAGGAAATACACATGGCTCTAAGACATCAGGAAAACAGAAATATGTGAAGGAGACAAATATATTTTCAAAACAGAATATGTGAATATTATGGAAAAGATCAGCAGTTAATCCACATGTGAAAATAAGGTAAATAAGGAAAACTGGTGGTGAAATGCAGAAGTACGAAAGAAAGAAATAATGCATGGAGGAGTGGAAAATAGATATTATGGACTAGGCTAAGACAGAATGCTGGCTGGCTAACAAAGAAGCTAAAAGATGAATCAGAATGGCAAAAAACAAGATGTCAAAGAACCTCAACCAGCTTCAAGAAACAGACTCAGGAGACAGCACAAATAAACTCTTCCTGGTTGTAAGGCAACAACCAAAAGTCATGGAAAAGAGCAGAAATTGTTCATAAGGCACACCAACAATAATCATTTCAATAGTCCCATGGGCATCAAAAGATAAATGGGAGTATTTCAGGAAGTTTCTGATTAAAAAAAAAAAACAAAAAAAAACAAGAGCTGCACCACTACATGCACAGCCTACGATGGAAAGGAAGGGGACCCCACCATAGAAGAAGTGCAAAGTGCTCTAAGGAAAATGAAGTTAGAAGAAGGGGCAGGTTCAGATGAAGTCATGGCATATATGATCAAGATTTCAGGTTCATTGTGGAAGAAGTGGTTCCTGAGGTTTCTCATCATGGTATGGAGAGAGGCATATCCCAGATGACCAGAGAATAAATTATTGTAGTGACACTGGGCAAGAACAAAGGGAATATTAACAACAGTGACAGTACAGCGGTATCAACCTACCATTACATTGTATGAAAATTCTAGAGAAGAAGATTTGCAAATTGATATACGGTGCAGAAGAAATGTAGATGGGATAGAAGTAATCTGGATTCAGATAAGGATACAGTAGAACCAACCTGACGCTTGCAGTGATGAAGCTGGGGATGATGATTGCCTTCCACAACATATCCGCTTCACTAGAACAACCCAACCCACTCCACTACTTCAAATAAAATTATTTCCCCGCTCGACTAAGTACTACACTCCTAAGCTAATTCTTTACTTCCTACAACTACTAAACACCAAATCAAAAATACTAGTACCCTTCCTCAACTACCTCTGCTTAGCTGGAGACATGCATCCAAATCCTGGACCAAACACTACCTGTACTGCTAATCTTCTCACCTCAAACTATAAAGCTAGCCATAAATACCTCAAATTCTCCGCCATTAATGCACAAAGTTTAAGAAATAAAGTAACTCAATTCCATGCCTGGTTGAACTACTACCAACCTGACATTGTAGCCATTTCAGAAACATGGCTAAGACCTCACATTAATGACTCTGAAATCCTTCCTCCTGGATTCCAATTCCTCAGACATGACCGCCCAAACAGAAAAGGTGGTGGGGTAGCCTTAATCTATTCTAACCTACTATCCATCACTCCATACCTTATTCTTATCCCCACATTCAATAATGCAGAACTAGTAACAGGCCTGCTAAAAGTAAATAACGACAAAAGCATTTGTATCATTGCTCTCTATATCCCCCCTGATAACAACACCACTACTCTGGAGGACATACTCCTCTGGACCTTAACCAATATTAAGCAAGAGACCTATATACTTGGAGACGTAAACATCGATTGGAATAAAATCAATAACCTCAATCCCACCATATCCATCAATCTATTTAACTATACACAAATTACTAACTCCATCACCTGGCCCAGTAAAACAAACCCCCAAGGTACCACACTAGATTGGATCCTAGCTTCCCATCCCAATAAAATCTTAAACTCTGACATCACACCTGACCCTATAGGAGACCACTTGCCAGCATTTATCCACCGAGCTATCCACTCTTCTCCTCACCTACACCAAGTCATCCACACACATAACCTCACAAACTTTGACCCAACTACCTTCTCTAACTCCCTGAAACAAACAAATTGGAACCCACTAAAAACCCTTCCACTGGATAACGCCATAGAATTTTTCAACTCCTCCTTTTTAAACATCCTCAACTCCCTAGTGCCACCAAGAACAGAAAGAGTAAAAACCAAATCAGCCCCTTGGCTAATCAAAGGTACCAAAAAACTTATGCTACAAAGAGACAAATCCTGGAAAGCATACCATCAAAACAAGCAGCCTGAAACTTTTCTTAAATATAAACAATTCTGCAACCTTGCTAAAAAACAAATCATCAGAGACAAAAAGTCCTACTATATTAAACTCCAATCTAACCAATCTAAAAGCCCAAAACAATTCTAGAACTCCATTAATTCTCTTCTCAACCCAGGTACCAAAAGCAACCCCTGCCCTGACACCAGCAAATCTTACCCTGAAATAGCCTCTCTATTCAACTCCTTCTTCACTAACTCCATAGCTGAACTGATCAAGACCTTCCCTAACAATAACCCCTCCTCTCAATCCACCCTTTCGTCACCACCACCTACAACACCCTCCACTACCAACCCTCTGCCTATATTCAACCTTAAACCCATCTCAACATCCTATATAAAACAATTACTCTCCAAATTAAAACCTTGCTCTAATGCCCCTGACAATATCCCATCCTCCTTCCTAAAAATAGCCGCAGATTGTATCGCTCTTCCCATTAGCATCCTGATCAATAGATCCATGCTAGAATCCTATGTTCTCAAACTATGGTGCACTGTCTTCATTCTACCTCTCTATAAAGGAGGCAAAAACAATAACATCTCCAACTTCTGCCCCATAGCCATCCTCTCCCCAATTTCCATACTACTAGAAAAATGCATTCACATTCAGCTCGTGCCATTCTTAGCCAATAATCAACTAATCACTCCAACCCAACACGGCTTGCGTCCAGGCCATAGTACAACCACTGCGCTTCTCTCCTTCCTATAGACAATAAATCTTGCCTGGAACTCTGGAAAAATAATTTCTACTGTTCTTCTAGATCTGTCCAAGGCATTCGATACCATCTCCCATACCCATCTCCTAAACCATCTCTCTGACCTTAATCTCTCACAGAATACATTATCATGGTGCTGTAGCTACCTCTCCAATAGATCTCAAGCTGTAAAATGGGGGACAGGCACCTCATCCTTTTTTCCCACTCCCACGGGGGTTCTCTAGGGATCCATACTCGGTCCAATGCTATTTAACACCTTTATTAACAATTTCCACAAAGCTATACCCAATGCCAAAATTGTACAATATGCAGACAATTCTGCATTAATCTGCAGTGCCACCAACCTCCCAGAGCTTCAGACACTGACCCAAGCTGCTTTCTCCACCACTGAAAATTGGATGCTTCAGAATCACCTCTCACTAAATGCCAATAAATCCAAAATACTATCATTCTCTCCCTGAAAAGCTTCCACTCTTGATAAAAAGTAATTTCAAATCATTAGCCAAAACAACTCCACTATAGAGGTTGTTCCCTCTGCCAAACTACTTGGGGTCACTATTGATGAACACCTGAAATTCGACACTCACATCCAGCAAAACATTAAGAAAACCCATATAAAACTTGGTATGCTATACAGGAGCATCCAATTTCTCTCTCCTTCCACCAGACAAATGCTCGCCAATACCTATCTACTCCTCTGACTAATATATGGCTCTCCTCTATTAACTAACGTATCTGCCACACTCACTTCAAAATTGGAAGTCTGTTATAAGATTTCTAAATTTGTCACCAAAGCCAAATACTCCTCCCATCACTGTATTTCCCTTAATTTGTTACACTGGCTTGAACTCTCCAACCATCTAGACTATCTTCAGATTGCCACAGCCCACAAACTAATCTTTCAACACTCTAAGTGCCCTGCTCTATGCAACATCCTTTTCCCCTACATCCCTCAGAGAACTCTCAGATCTACTCACCAAAACCTAATCTGTGTCCTAAAACCCAATCGCCCTGCTGGTCAACTCCTGCTATCCTTTTCCTTAGCAAAAAAATGGAATTCTCTTTCTTCCACTATAAGAACCTGTGCAAACTTTGAAAACTTTAAATCTCAGTTACATTCCTACCTTTACTCTAACAGAAAATGCAACTGCATTCTCCCCACCTGGTCCTATAAGTGTCTCTCCACCTCTAAACCCCTCACCAGCTATGATTACTAGTCTCTCTAACTATGATCTATAGGCTACCACACATATGTACATATTGTAAATATCAAATTTGTACCATGTACCTAAGTATTTACACCTGCTCTCTAACATGAAATGTAATTGTAAATTGCTCATTAATAATATTGTGTCTGTATCTAAAGGTAACATGTACCTAAGAAATTACACCTGCTCTCTAGCATGAAACATAATTGTAAATTCTTCTTTTCTATATTGTATCTGTATCTAAACTTTGTAACATGGAGCTTTTCTCCACGGGCCTCCACTGAAAATAGGCTCCCTGAGCCCAGTGGAAATCCCCGGTCATCAAACTGGAAATAAATAAATAAATGACAGAGTGCAGCTGGGCATTGTTAAACATGGACAAGGCATTATACAAGGTCCTTGTGAGAGCTAATTTGGGTAGCCCTGCATAGTTTGAAGTCTCAGAAACTCTAGAAGAATTAATGCATGCTAATGAGACAAGTATGGTACCAGTGTTCACACTTACAATGGTGTTCCCAGGGGTCATAAGTGTGCATCATGGTTCATTCCTGAGCTCTCTCCTGTTCATGTGAGAGATGTACTACATCAGCAAACAGTACAGATGGGGATTTATCTACAAATCTGCACTATACAGACAACATGGTACTACAAGCAGACTCAGAGGGGAAAATTCAGCAAATGACAGGAAACATGAATCCAGATCTTTAAGACACATGGAATGAAACTGAGTATAGCCAAGATAGTAGTCATGGCAGCAAATGGAGGAAATCTGAAGAAGGTGAAATTGTGATAGAAGAAAAATAAAGGAATAGAATAACTGCTGGAGATATCTAGGAGGTGTGGTTCAGCTGAAGGTAAATGAGGAGATCAAAGCTAGACTCAGAAACATGGCAACCAACTGGCACAAAGTGTCAGAAGTAGTCAGTGACAGAAGAATGTCAAAGAGTGGAAGTTGTACAGGATAGTACTGAGACCAGTACTTTCATATGTCATAGAAATATGTGAAAGCATGAGTGATTTAGATGGTTTGAGTGAGATGAACAATATTGGGGTCTACTTCAGAAGACTGACAAACCAAAAGACTGTATCCCACAAGACTGAAAATTCAAAATACTGAATACATCTGTAATGCATGGGACAAATCCCCCTGCATTCCTCATGTGGGGGGCTGTGCCCCTCACACCTCCTGCTGACTATATATACCAGCTCCAAGATCACATAACAATGAAGATGGGGCACATTCCATCATTCAGTATTTTGAATTTTCAGTCTTTTTGGATTCAGTCTTTTGTTTTTTCAGTCTTCTGAAGTAGACCCCAATTTAGGCATTTGTTGACAGAGACTATGGCAACGGCAAACAATGTCAAATACAACAGATTATAGTGATTTGGTTGCACATACTGGAAAGCAGATGACAATTTCTTAAAACAGATTTGGGATAAATAGGAATAGGGCAAGAGGAAGATGATGACATCCAACCAAGTGATGGATGAATTCCAGGACAGACAATACCTGTGATAAGTGAGAAAGAAGGTGAAGAAGACAGAAAAGTGTCACTGAATTGAGAGATATGGTGACAGTTGGCACAATGCCCCAAACCCATGTAAACTAAATGGGAAAAGAGAATTATGATGATGATAATGGCAATATTTCCACTAGAAGTACAGAAAGTGTGGCTTGCAATTTTTCCACTGATAAAATCTTTTCTTTTTCTTCTAGAATACATATGAGTTTCACTTGAGGTGCAATGATGACTCTGTGTGTTAACATTATGGATGTCTAATACTTTCCTCAACCTGAAAGAGAAGTCACATGTCACTGTGTAATGGAAAATCAGATATAATGCAGCATGCCAGGCTGTCTCTGTCAAATGCTTGTAAACCTTCCATTTCTTATCTCTTTATGAAATACAAAATGCTGGCCATTCTTTCTTCAGAGAATAATACATGGATATGCTACCAAAATATGTCTTATTTTGCTGACTACTATGACTCTCTTTGATTTCAAGTAATAATTTGTAAATCCTCTGAACTTCATTCACTTTTCTACATCACTTAAGGTATGTCATTTGCTGTCTTGTCTCTATAATTATTATTAGGCTAAATCCTAAACTTCCCATGTATTGAAGTGCATAAATGAATTGCTTATTGTACTGTACCTACTGTTTTTTTCCCTCCATACAATGAATACCATTAAAAATACTGTATGTGTACTACTAACACCTAAGAAAGATTGTATAAAACTTTTTACTTTGTGTACTACTAATCACTAGGTAATTATATAAAAAAAATTGTGTACACTGTTTTATTATTGTTAATACTATCTTGCTGTAAAATTTTGATATGCAACTGGAGCTTTTTTCCCCAGGCCTCCACTGAAAATGGATTTCTGACCCAGTGGACTTTCCCAGTCAACAAATGTCAATAAATAAATAAACAAATAAATTAAGATTATCATTCTACATTTAAGGAGTGAACTGTTACTCAGTATTAAACTTGACCTCACCATAGTATCACCATCAGTCCCATGACTTTTGGTGCAATATGCTTCCATTGACAAATATGTTACTTTTTTTCCTGGATAAATATACATAACTGTTATTTCTGATGCAATGATAATGCTGAAAAAAATCACTAAAGTTATAGTCTGTGTGTTGTATTCCCAGCCTGTAAAAAGTAATATTCTCACCCCTGATGGAGAATAGACATATTGTAACATACCACAATATTACTGGCAAATGCCTGTAAAGGTCTACATTCATTATTTACATGCATATAGCAGGTCACATGGCAGTTCCACTTTGAGTGCCCTTAATAAACGTTTCAGATATTCACACATGCATACCTTGGTACTCTGAGAGTTAGCGCTGAGGATTAGGATTATGAACTGTAAAAAACTGCTTCCTGTAGCCCATGGTTTGATTTTCTCAGTTTCTGTTTATCTACTGTTTTGACTCTAAGCAAGTCAGTGAACCAGATAGTGTTCAGGAGTTGAGTTTGAAAAAGACCCACACGGAGCAGTGCTCTACCCTTGTTAAACACAAATTCATATGCAAATACAAATAATACAAATACAGACTGCATACACAGATGGACAAACACACACACATACACACACACACCTGCTATGACAGACATGCACACACAGACATCAACACACAGACAAATCTCCCAGCCTTATGACTTTGCTGGGCTTACTTGCACGGCAAGTGCTCCAACAGGAATGAACTGAGTGACTGTCATGTTTTGCCATTAACTTTTCCTCCTAGAGAAAAATGTTACTCAGTAGAATGATTCTTGAATTGCTCATTTGACAAAGTTGAACCTGCAGACATTTCTGGGGACAGCACATGGCAAATTAATATTAGCTACTCTCCCAGGCTGCTGAATTAGCATGTGGCCTTGCCTGCGAATCTGCTCTCGATACTAGGGCCCTGCAAGGGGAAAATGTGAGTGGTAAAATTGATCTCAGAATATGAAAAGCAGAAATGCTTAGTGCAATGTGAAAAGTTTCAACATCATGGTAAGCCTTTCTGAATCCTTTGGAAAATGTTAATTGTTGATATTATTTACAATACTTACTAATACATTCAATAAAAAAAAATGGAAAAAAAAGTTGCAAAACTGTATAAACACCAAAGAGGGGAAAAACAACAAAATAATGAATAACACGACTTTATACCAAACTTGCAATAATATCCAGTGAGCGCTTTCATCTTTCACAAGACTTCTTCAGACTGAATGAAGGAAATAAAGCACCACATTATATACACTATCAAATAAACTTAGAACCAATCAGAATAATTAAACAATTAATCAATTGCTGTAGGCTTCAATATCTAAGACTTTCCCTCTTTAAATAAATCTTTAAAATTCTCCCTGTCATTTAATCCTGGAGGGTTGATGGCATCTAATCTTAATTGCTAGCAATACTTCCTCCAGTCTAATTCATCTTCAGCATCTAATCTATTAGCAACTTCTAAAACTTGATCTAAAAGCAAAAATTCAGGGGAACCTTTACATTTAGTTTCATAAAAATGCTTCCCCCAAGCATTGTTGACGTCTACTTTTTCGATAGCATACAAATGCTCACATATCCTATAATTCAATTATCTTGTGGTTCTCCCCACATATCAAGCTTGACAAGCAGAACATATAGATAAATAAACTATATACTTAGATTTGCATGTGGAAAAAACATTAATTAATAAAAACCTTTTAATTTTTTTATCTTAAAGTCATTTGTGTCCATTTTCAGTCAACAGTACTTGGAACTAAAGTATTTGAACATCCCCTTTTTGCCCTCCTTACAATTACTGTTGTTAAGATTAGCCTGAAAAAATATTTTCAAGATGTTTTCCCTCTCTTACTAATAACAACAGGGGCATCTCCAACCACTTCTTTCAACTCAGTGAAACTACTTAAAATGTTCTAATTTTCCCTCATGATTTACTTGAGTACCATCTAAGGAATATTGCAACAACATACCCATTTAATAGTTTTCATAATTTCTTTTCTTATCTTTTTTACCAACGGTGTTATTATTCTTTTTCTGAAACGTACTGACTTCTTGAAAACTTCACTCAGTGATCTCTTTCAGATAACCTCTAACCATTAACTTTTAACATAAAGATGCCCCTTCATTCTTGAATAATTCGTCAGTATTCATTAGGCTACTAATACTTTTCAACTGCCCATTAACAATATTATTTTTAATACTTATAGGATGCATGCTACCAAAATCCAAATATATGAATTCTTTTGTACTTCTTTCTTATAAATCTTAGTTTTTAATCTGTTCAACATCTAAGTAATGCACATTTTTCAAACTATAACAAAAAACATTTCAAGCAACCACAGTCAAACTTTAAATATTCAATAAACAATGACAAGCAATTTAAACTATCCCCTGGATTTACAAAACTTCAATGCAGGACTAATCTAGTCCTGCACGGAAGCGGCAGTTTAAGACAAGGACTGCAGCGCGCCATGCATATTAATGAAGGTGTGCTGCTTGAACTCTTAATGCTACATGGAGCGTGGATGACTGCAGGGTGCGTGTCTGAGGGCAGAGCTCTCACAATAAACACGCCCTTGCAAAGTAGAACAGAAGAATGTGTAAATAAATGAGCGAGACTGCTCATAAGTTTCCACATATCCCCACCAACAGTCCCCATGTGTTCAACAGCAACAGTATAGTCAAATAAAATGAAGAAACCCTATTATTTTTTTTTTTAAACCCCGAGTACAGCTAACCGTAGGTGCACGGGTTTGCCCATCGCTTAGCTACGGTTAAAGCAGCTGAAAAGGCTGAAGAGGATAACAAGGAATATATATGCAAATGAAGCAGCATAGCAATAGTGTATTGGTTAGAGCATCCGCCTAACAAACAGGCATTTCCGGTTCTATTCCCACAGCAGCACATATTTTCCATGTCAAATCTATATACGAACATATTTTTACATCTTTTTGTCGTATAACCTACATAATCACATTTAAATGTAAACTGAAGTACTGCATTAAATGCACATGTGAAGTGTCAGTGTCATAATGAATAAGGCACTAGTAAGCAGGGTTAAGCGAAAATAAGCAGTAGTAAGCATGTTTAAGTGCATTTGTGCGGGGGTAAGCATTGCCTACACAGATTAAGCAAAGTAGAAGCTAACTGAGTATAAGAAACTGTAACTGGAGGTTAGAAGTGCCTACCTTCACACAGACCCGATTACAACTGCATTAAAGTGCATTAATCACTCTGGATCTAATAGCCCATGTTCTGCCCAGCAACAAAACAAACTGCATCTGCAAGACTCAAACTCAGGATCATGTACACTATAGTCACAGTAGTTAATCAACAAGCCATCATAACACTAGATGTGCACGAGGTATCAGCAAACTAATTCTCACCACAGGAAAATCAAACCAAACATGTGAAATGAATCCATGTACAGTGTGAAGTGGTATAACCTGCTACATAACATAAATACGTGAACTGGAGTACTGCAGTAAGGCCTGATGTGAGGTGTTATTGCAATAAAGTGTTGAAGTTCCCAGGACCCCATACAGCATACGTACACATGAATCAAGGATACAAGACACATATATAACATGTAATGAAGAAGACATCAATGCCAAAAGGCAAATATCATGCAAATCAAATATGAAGCACCGCTAACCATTGCACAGCACTGCTACCCAAACTACTGGCAGGATACTACCAGTGGGAGAAACAGTGTCAACCTGCAAAGTCTAATCTGAAACAAACGCATGTTCGTCAATAGCGGGACGACCCCACAAATTCTGCAAAAAAGAGTCCTTGGGGTAACATACCATACCTTACAGGTAAGCAAAGAAGGATATGTATGTTTGTGGACTGAATGTGTGGGAACCCTGAAGATCCATGGGGTGAGACAACATACATGATGGGTCCTGAGAAGTGGAGAGTGGACAATGCGTAGTGGTGTGGTGAGATTCGGACAGAACCTGTAGGAAGGATGATTGATGTGGAGGAGGGAGGGAGGTAGTGGAGGGAATGATGGGTAAGACATTATGGGCTGAGGTGTGCTGGGGTTGGACAGACCCATTCTAATGGGACCATCCCATGGATGTAAGCGAGAAAAGGGGGAGACAGGAAAGTAACTGAGACATACCATTTCCCATGGCAAAGCATGGTATGAGTAATATGTATGTTGTACAACCCATGGAATAGCATATATATATATATATATATATATATATATATATATATATATATATATATATATATGTATATATATATATATATATATATATATATATTTACACATATATGACCTAGAGTGCTGCAGGAAATGCACATGTGAGGTGTCATTATCATTATGCATAAAGCAGTAGTCAGGTTAAGCAGCAAGAAGCAATAGTAAGCATATGTCAGCACCAGTAAGTGAGTATAAGGCCATGTGCGTGGGTTTGCATGAAGATAAGCACTGCTAATTTCCGGTTACAGTGTCATACACCCAGTAAGCCTCTAAATTGCTTAACCTGTGTAGGCAGTGCTTAACCCTGTGCAAACCCACTTACAACTGCTCAAAAGTACCTTAATCACACTGTATCCAACAGCCCTTGTTCTGCCTAGCAAAAAAATAAACTGCCTCTGTAAAGCTCAAACTCAGAAACCTGAGCACTATAATCACAGTAGCTAACAACCAGGTCATCATAGCAATAGATTTGAATGAGGTATCAGCAAACTCATTCTTACCACAGGAAAGTCAAACCAAACATGTGAACTGAATCTATGTACAGTGTGATGTTGGATAACCTGCCACAGAACATAAATATGTGAACTGGAATACTGCAGTAAGCAGAGATCTGAGGTGTGATTGTAATAAAGTGTAGAATTTCCCAGGTTCCCATACAGTGTATGTACACATGAATCACGGATACCAGACACATATATAACCTGTAATGAAGAATAAATCATTGCCAAATTGCAAATATAGTGCTAATTAACTATTAAGCAATGCTAACTGCAGCACAGCTCAAGTTAAGAAGTGTAACCAATGTGTAGCGGAGCCAATTCAATCTGCCTAGTGGTATACCTCTTTAAGCAGTGCCAACCTTATGTAAGGAGGTGTGCCCATAGCTTAGCCTTTTCAAAACCGGCCAATCATGGAAAAGTGTGGGAAAATGGCCATATTTCAACCCCACAGGTGGGAATACTTCTCATAACTGGTTGTAGCTTCCTACTGCAGGCAGAATGGCTGGTGTGGGTGAAGGCACTCGATTTAGAGCGCAGCGCTGGGGCATCCAGGAGTCAAAAATCATGGTATGGCTATTGGTAAAACACCATGATCACAGACTACTGGAGGGCCAGTACCAGGGCTCACAGTATAAAACGGAGGCCTGGGACAGTCTCGCCCGTGACCTCACCAGTGCCACATGTATCCCCCAGACTGGTGAGCAGATCAGGCACCACCATGCTGACCTGAAGCGGCGGAGGGGGGTTGTACTGGAATAGTGGATCCAGGAGTCTTGGCAGATGCCCAATGCCCCAGGACTGAGTAAGTACTCATTCTTCTAAGTAGTAAATAATTGCCTAGCTTGTGTATACTATGGATAGGTATGGATAAATATCACTGCATTTCTCTGACAGCTGCAGATGAGTGGGCTGTGAACCAGCAAGCCCATGACTCTAGGCTGCAAAGGCTGCATTGGGAGGCAAGTTAGTAATCAGTCTGCATGTACTGTCATAACAAATAAATATAAGAGCCTTAGAAAGTGTTGCACCAGTAGAAATAAATGTGCAATTGGTCTGTGAATAAAGGTATAATACCTGGAGTGCTTCTGTTTACTCTTCTCTCATATGTTTTTGATCTGTTCCATACTATAAATAGTACTGTTGTATCTTAAGCTGTGTTACCCACACCGTGATATGCAGATAAAATGGGCATGAAGTCCTGCATAACAATGTTGGAAGTGCCAAGAGGTCAGTTATATTGTACAAGTTAGGGAGACTTAGAAAACAGTCAAAAGCTGTACATCAGTTCACTGATAGTACAGTCTACTGTGATGTTAGCTATAATATTTTGTCACACACAGCAGGGGTTTGAATCCTGGGAGTGCTACTAAGATTTATGCATAATCATACCCCACAACTGTACAGATTTTGATACAATGTTCAGATAGAAAGCTGTATGCATAATTACACCCAACTATACAGAATTTGCTAGAATGTTCAAATTAAAAGGTGTATGCATATTCGTACCCCACAACTGTTCCAATCTGTCCAGCATGTCCAGATAAATGGCCCTTATCACCAGCTTAGTACCCTATTCCCCTGAAAAAACAGTATGATGTTCCAAGAACTGTAGGCAGCTGTCAATCACATATAACTGATATTCAAATGTGTACATAGTCGGAGATAGTATATGGAAACAAATCTGTAATTCTAGTACCTCACCTAAATTGTATGACAGCAATTCTCAACATATGTTGCATTAACACCTGCAGCCTGTCACGCCTGTATGTAAGACACAGGTCACGTATATAATAATATATAAACATACCAGTATGCAGTATAAGGCCATTGTGTAGTGTAATAATACGGTTTACTATTGAATTGTTGAACATCACTCGGTCGACTGTTGTATTGTCGAATGCATTAGGTCGGAAACGGAATTGTCGAAGACATTATAATCAATCGAGGAACGGTTTTACCATGGGTCGAGGTAGGGAAGTTGGTTGTAGTAGGGAAAAATACTGTACACCTACCTCGACCCATGGTAAAACCGTTCCTCGATTGATTATAATGTCTTTGACAATTCCGTTTCCGACCTAATGCATTCGACAATACAACAGTCGACCTTGTGATGTTCGACAATTCAATAGTAAACCTAATAATACATGTAAGGGAAAGACCATTGCAGTGACTAAGAATGTTGTGAAAACTACAAGGATATATTAGTTGTTAATTGAACTCTCTCTATCACCCCTACCATATGTGCATAATAACCCAGTGACACTCCTCAACTGGTATGTGTACACTCCAACCTTTTGTTGGGAGATATGACCTAATGGTTCATAAATATTCACATTTGTTTCTATGCATGTGCCATGTAAAAATACATCCATATTGGTGGCCTGTTGCCATCAATGAAACCTGCATGTTCCTATAATGGCCACTATTGTTCCATATAGGCATGTGATCTGCTTGCTCTACAACTGTGTTAATTCTGGTGTGTTAGGTTAATGGGAAAACCTATGCATGTTGCTATAACTAATTCTGAATGCTGTTGGCTGTTACTAACCCATATCTGTCATAAACCTGTGACAACACAGCTTATATGGGAAGGCCGGTCACAGCAGACCCACCTGTCCCACCTCAGCTGGCCATGGCACCGGGCACCAGCACATCTGGGGTCCAGCCTGGAACCTCCTCCTACGTGGGCCCTGCGCCACCATCCGGTGGAACCGCTGCAGGGGATCGGGCTCACCCCCCTCAAAGCAGGCTCTGAGGGGAACCTGTCACCCATCAACAGGTCTGGGCCATGGTGCATAAGGAGCTCGATCTGGAGTATCTGTGGGGTTGCTATGCTGCTGAAAGGCTCGAAATGAGGACCCTGCACACAATACACAAAGTGATTTACTACTAAGCCATGACAGATATGCATAATCATGACGTTTTCACATACATATCATCCAACTCAGGTATTCAGCACTACAGGGAATGTATTCCGCCATGTAGATGCATGTGTGTGTGTGTGTGTGTGTGTGTGTGTGTGTGTGTGTGTGTGTGTGTGTGTGTGTATATATATATATATATATATATATATATATATATATATAGATATGCATACATCTATAGATATATATGTATACATCCATATGTCCACATATATACAGCACTAAAAATGCATATATGTAAGCATTTATATGGTTCACCTTTCAAAGGGAGAAAATCATGTCTCTGAAAGCTGGAAGGCTGAAAGTACATTTTCAACATTGCACAATCTTGCAATAAATGTACCAAATGTGCAAAGAGCGAATGTCACTATGCATTCGCTCATTGCAGATTGGGCAATTTGGGTGCGGATGGCACTATTGTGGGGATGAGGAAAAGGTGCCTATCCCCACTGTAGTGCAAACTTGGAGTTAGTATATCACAGTAGGGGGGTTGTGGGGGGCTTGTCCCCCAGATGGAGGGCAGGGGGGCTTGCCCCCCTGCATTACGATATGTATTCCAACTTGCAGTTCAAGAAACAGCGAAGCTGCTTTTAGATTTGCTGTGTTTTGAACTGTGGTGCAATTAGAAATGACAGATTGATCCTTTTGGTTTGCAGAAAGGGTTGTTCGAAGAAATGATTGTCTCCCTTTCAAAGGTAAACACACATATATATATATATATATATATATATATATATATATATATATATATATATATATATATATATCTAGGTATATATGGACATGCATCTGTAGATGAAATTTGGAACATAACCACAACATATATGTCCACATGCACCACTGATGGGTTTGAGAGACCCAAGTAACATACATCTGGCATGGATGGGTATTCCCCCCACCACAACCAAACACGTCTTGCCTACAATACACTACCAACCTTAGCAGATCCCATAACCAAGACCCTACACAATAAAAGCAGTAAATATTAACAGTACTCCATCCCACCTGTAGGATGTCAGGCTGGCATTACTAACATATCATGCAGTACAGTCAAGTGAAATGTCATGCTTGGGGGAACCCCCTGGGCAGGCACAGTAAGTAGCTGGGATCCCTCATTCAATCCAATAGGCCTACACCTGACAATGGATTCACCAGTGTTAGCAAGAACGACCACAAATCTACCATGTCAGCTGGGAACTATCACCCAATAGCCTGATGACCCTGGTCTGCAGAGACATGGAAAATATCAGCAATGAACCCATGGCCATTGTCACTGGTAATCTTAACACATGGGACCCCGCCAATGTTGGACTTGTCAAAGACAGAGAATACAACCTGAACCTGGTACACCTCCTTGACACAATCATGACAGATGTAGATGAGGGTTAGAAGGTGCACCATGCCTATGTAGATTATAGCAGGCTTTTGCACACCATCCCACATGTAGGGATGTGTGTAGATGTTAATGGATCTACCTCCATTCACAAAATATTTTTCCACCAGGACTACTTGGCAAATGCCAAAATTCTACAGGTGCCATCCTGTGGACATACAGTCCTTCACAGGTCATAGATGTGTTAATGCCCTCCTCCACACTGTAGAGGTGAGCAGCACTACTGGAGTTGCTATAACTCACTGTGTGTGGTTGTTGTGGACACATCCGCCATCATTGCAGTTACCTATCCCCCCACATTGCTGTCTGTAATACTGTACAGTGTATGTAATCAGGTTGTTAGTTGTTGTTTACACCATTCACAGTAGTTGAGCACCTGACACCCTTCTAAGGAGGGCTATGCCACTGGCATTGGAACACTCATGTTACTGAGGTGAGGATCGCAGTAGAGTGGGAAAGAGACATACACCCTGCTGTTAGCATGTTCAATGTCATTCACATTGCAAGCTGCATATATAGCAATGTGTGGTTGTGCCTATACTGTCTTGGTGGGATTACATGGGCAACAGATGTGTTACCTGCACCAGGACATACCTCCATGTGTACAGTCTTGTACCTGTACTGCATCCAAACTAAAGGCTCTGTGTGTTGTACCCAGCCATGTCATGTGTACCACGCACTACACTTACTGGTGCCTACTGTAGAAGGCCTGCTGACACCATTACACCCATCAGCCATGTGGCACATGGACAAACACAACACAATCAGAATAGATAATGGTGACAACAATACGACATTGTTAATTATAGCTATGATGCATCATGACTGCACAGCTACACCTTCCAAGATTAGCATTTCACTTCATTGCTGACAACATGCCACACAGTATTCCATTGCTACACTGTTGTCCAGTCACCTTGTGCAAAAGCACTATGTTAGCCTGTCCCTGCATCAATGTTACAGATGTCAGGAAGTGGCACAGGTATCATCATATGCACAGGGTGTGTTGTTGGCTTGCCAGAGGCCTAAGCTGAGCCATACAATTGACAACATCTGTGTGTGTGTGTGTGTGTGTGTGTGTGTGTGTGTGTGTGTGTGTGTGTGTGTGTGTGTGTGTGTCTGTGTGTGTGTGTGTGTGTGTGTGTGTGTGTGTGTGTGTGTGTGTGTGTGTGTGAGGGGGCTGAGTACTGTTATGGGCCAATAGTGATGTTGTGTGTGCAGGTATGTGGTTGCCCCAGGTTTGTTGTTTATATGTGTGTGTCTGCATGCACACAGTTCCACCATATGACTGCCCTATATGGGAATTTGTGATACAGCTGCAGACTGTACCTGGTAGGGTTTGCAGTTCACTGTCTCCGGCCATGGACATGGGCCCTGTGTCTGGCAGAGGTGCTACAGGCAGTATTAAGTACAAAGCCAGATCGGGTACTGTTCCCCAAGGTTGACAGATGTCCACTGAATCAAGGTCCCTCCTGGAACTGGCCAGGGCCACGTGTATGTGGTCTGCTATGATGGTCTGTGGACAGCACCCCCCACAGTGCTGTGGCTGGTACTGCCACTATGGGAGCAGCTGTGACTGGTGGGACATCTACAGCGACCTCCTGCTACTGTTTTTGCTGGCATATGTCCACATGGCCATCACAACTGTCCCACCCTGTCCTGACACATGGACATGACATTGTGGATGAGATTCAATATCTCACCCCACTGTCTATCCATGACCTTGGTGTAATTACGAATGGCACCTGTTAGGTCATGGATGCTGTGAGTTACAGAGGTGTGATGAGCCCTCTGTGCCCTTAGACCCTGTCTGGTGTACCATTCTATTTGTGCCTGTGCCTCCATGACAGCCATGCCAGGGACAGGATGGCCAGCAGTGGTCTGATGAGCACCCCTAAATATCTGCCTATGTGATACCCTGCCAGACATCTTGCTATGGCTGCTGTGTCCTGACACACGTGCCATAGAAACCACACTGTCCTGGCCAATGACAACCATAGACTGTCCCTCAGTTAAGGCCAACAGTGATGAGGTATGCAGAGGCAATGTGACTGTGTGCGTGGATGGGGTGGATACTTGTGGGATGTCAATTGGTGGCCCAGCGGCAGCCCCTGATGACCTTGCCTGTGCCTCAACACACCTATCCTCATGGTCACTGTCTGAATCAGTGACATCAGATTCCCTGCGGGAGGGCCCAGCCCCACTCGCCACCTGTGAGGGGAAAACAGGGAACAGATTGTAAGACCTGTACATCACTGCTAACAGTACACACACACACACACACAGACAGACACACACGCACACACACACACACACACACACACACACACACACACACACACACACACACGCAGACATGGCCACACACACAGACATGCACACATGCAGTCGACATACATGGCAACCCATACACTCCACCAGACAGCACCTACAGACAGTTCCAGCACTCCCATAACACACAAAATAGCAGGTGATGGTGCAGTACAGTATAACATACAAACCTGTCATTACACACATGTCAGCATGCAGGACATGTGGTGCTCAACTGCATACAGTGCAACTGTAGTCAATCCCGGTTACCAACATTATACATGGCTGTGATGCATGGCTTCTGTTAGTAGGTGATGGCCCTCCCCCTGGAACACACTGCACCCATGTCCACAGCATTGCTGTGCATCTGTTCACCACTCTGGCATGTACTGTGCACCATACCTAACAGGTGTAC
The DNA here is from genome assembly GCF_019279795.1 of Protopterus annectens. Classification (NCBI taxonomy): domain Eukaryota; kingdom Metazoa; phylum Chordata; order Ceratodontiformes; family Protopteridae; genus Protopterus; species Protopterus annectens. The sequence goes on along the minus strand of NC_056725.1, from coordinate 482,842,684 downwards.
ACACCATTGCAGGATGTGCATCTGTGTGTCAGTTATGTTTCCGCTGCTGCTCACAGCCTCTGTGTGTTTCTGGATTATATGTGGACACACGTGTTTAGTGATTGCCTGATGTATATTCACATATGTCATCATCAGTGGTGCATGTATGAGTGATAGAATACCATTAGATCAACCACAGACACAATGTACTGTACCTATGGTGCATGTAGAGACCATTATTGACCATTATTGAGCCCTGGTTGATGTTGCCTGTGGTACACATAGGTTCATAGGTGAGTACTGGCCTATTGGTCCTGGGGCCTACATAAGCCTAGCCTCAGGGGTTCCCAGCCATGCACCACCCAATAATGTTATTCCCCTGTGCCCCTGTCAGGCTGTGGCACAGACGTACTACCCAGGGTGAATTCCCCATTTCCCATCCAGTTGTCAAGTGTTTTTGTAAAGAGGGCCAGTGAGTAGCATTGCCTGACATGAATGGGTAGCCCATTCCAGAGTGTGGGAATTCCCCAGGACAAAGCCCTATCACTCCAGTATGTTCTGTGTAATGTGTTGATAAGGTTTAGGACCCTGGGTCATGTGTTTGCAGAGGGAGTGGGATTTCTTTATGTGTAGCATGTTCAACTGCTTTGTGTATGACATAGCTGTGTATGTTAGGCAGATGTCAGCTGTGCCTGGGCAATGTGCACTAGGGTGTAGCCACAGTTGTCAGAGATGGTCTATGTATTGCATGTGTTTGAGGCTGGTAATCTCATTAGTGAGGTGTGTGCTGTGTCAGTGAACATGCACAGCATGCATTATGGGTAGGTGTGTTAGATGTGTACATGGCCTACACTTTAGCTATGACATGCACAGTGGATTGCCAAGCATAACCTTAAACTATACTCACTGGCATTTGGCCGCTGCCTTGCTGGTTTCCCAGATGTACCTACATTGAGATGAGATAGAGTTGATGTCAGTGGCCACAGCTGCGGCATTGCTTCAGTGTGGCTGCAATATTACAGTAAAACAACAGCTGAAGTCCACAGTACTACAGATTATGCATAACTGCTTATCAGTACTACACAGCAACACACTCCACATCTCACATATGTATGATCTACCTGTACAGATGCATACACAACAGTGGTCTACTGATATGCCCTGGAACCTTACCTGCATTCTCCACCTCCATGACTGTATATGTATGTAGCTCTTGTGGGTGGGCAGGTGCTACCAGGTTCATGAGCAGCTCCTCCACTCTGGTGAGGGGGGGATGGATGATATGGCCCCCCATTGTTGCAAGGTGGTCACCCTGCATGGCAGCGGCATAGCAACGTACATGGCGGAGCAGGTCAATACAACGATGGTGGACTTGCTCATACATACAGCTGTGCATCCCCACCTCATTCACCCTGTGGACCACATCATTTCACATGGCTGTCCGCTTATGCTGGTCCTGGCTTGTCCTTGAGAACAGCAGCTGGTAGCGCTGGATGATGCTGGTGAGTATTATGTCATCCTCAGCGACACTGTAGGTGTGATTCCTCAGGTGTGCCATACTCCCTGAAAGACATAAAGATGGAAATATGTCTGAGCAACTCATATGGCATGTTTAAACAAAAAACAGCAAACTAGGAAAAATCACAGGAACAGGAGTACTCAGCTTTCACCACAATAACAAGGAAGTAGCCACGAACAAACAGGACTTTAATGTGAAGCGCTTTTCGTCTGCTTAAGAAGCAGACTTCATCAGACATAGTGTAAAAAACAAACAGACATTTTATACTCAAGGTAAAGAAAACGTCACTAATTACCAAGTTAATCAATCCAATTTAAGTTCAATTAACTGACTACTTCGTTAATTCACTATAGCTTAACCCCACTAAGCCAAGTGAAGTCAACAGTCATAATCCAGTATATACATTAAAGTAAAATAAAATAAAATCAATAATATTAAAACCAGGCAAACTCCAGCGTATTCTAATATTAAAAATTCAAAAATGTAAACATAGGTTACATACTGCCTTTATACCAAGCGTAAATGCCAATAAATAAATAGCACAAGCATTTACATAAAAAATAATAAATGTATACTATACTATACTATACTGTAAACATAAAATAGATGTTAGTTATAGTAAAAACTACATAACTTTGATCAATAGCATAAGTCCCTATATAGTTTCAAAACATATAAATGAAATTATATTTGCATATCGTTAAGTTTTATATATTAAACACTTGATAAGGGGTCACTCTATCTTATAAGACTTTTTAATTTCAATAAACAACTGATGGAACAGCTGTCATTCAGACCTGGGAAGGAGTAAGCATTTAGTCTGATCTGCCATTTAAGTTCCAGTTCTTGAAGGAGTAACTGGAGTGGAGCACCTCTTTTAGGTTCTAGTAGGTGGTCAATGACCATAAATTTAAAATTATGGTCACTGTGTGTTGTAATATGTTTAGCTAGAGCGTTATCTTGTTTTTTCTTTTTAATTGCATATAAGTGTTCGTATATGCGTTCCCGAAACTTCCGTTCGGTCTTACCCACATAGAAACCTGGGCATTTTTGGCACTGGGCTAAATAAACCACCATACAAGTGTTACAATTAGCTCTACATCGCATGTCGAACCCACTTTTGTTTATATAGAATCTATTCGACTCATGTATAAATTTACAATAATTGCAATTTTGGCATTTATACATGCCTGGGGTTCGTGTAGAGTTGGTAGTTGTGCATTCAAGCAATGATTTTAGATTCTTAGCCCTCCTGAAAGTTATTTCCGGACTGCCGCCTAGCTTGCTGTACACAGTGGGATTATTTTTGAATATCTCCCAGTTCTTCTTAATGATGTCAATAACAATGCTACTATTCACATGATAAGTTAAAATTAGTCTAGAGTTGTTATTTAGTGATGTATTCTGCACAGTAGTGTTAATAGTGACAGGGGAAGTGGGAGGAATATTATACTCGCCATTAGCAATCATTTTTAAAATAGGCTGGTAGATACCTCGGGCTCTTTTAATAGTCACTTCTTTAACCAGTTCATTAAGTAAGGTAGAAGGATATCCCCTATGTGTGAACATATTAGTTAAAAGTTCACACTCACTATGGAAAGCTGTATCTATGCTGGTAATACGAGCTGCTCTTACCAGCTGACCTTTAACTACCGATCTTTTCTGGTAGTAAGGATGGCAGCTGCTATAGTGTAGGAAAGAATTAGAGTATGTAGTTTTCCAATATATACTCGCTACATAAGCTTTTAGCTCAAAATTCTTAACCAGCCATATGTCTAAATAAGCAATGGCGGAAGTACTGAAAGAAGAGGTGAAATTCAGAAAGTCAGTGGAAGAGTTAAACAAGTCCAAGATCACTAGGCTTTCAGATTCATCACCTTCTAGGAGGATAAAAATATCATCCAAATAGCGGGTGTAATATTTAATTTTCTCCATCAGTGTCTTGTTATTGAAAATATACTCCCTCTCCCAGTGGGCCATAACCATGTTGGCTATGCTAGCTCCACACGGCGAGCCCATAGCCACTCCCACTTTTTGAAGGTAGAAATTGTCACCTAACATAAAATAGTTGTTATATAGAATCAATTCTAATAATTCTATAACTAATGCAATTTCACTAACAGTAGCATTGTGGCTTTTCAGGAAAATTCCTACCCAGTCTATAGCTGTATTTAAAGGAATACAAGTATTTAAGTCTTAAACGTCAACCGTAAAGAAGTTAAAGTTAGGGTCGAAATTAAACTCTCCAATTTTTGCCAAAAATGCCCAGGACTCAGGATCATGTACACTATAGTCACAGTAGTTAATCAACAAGCCGTCATAACACTAGATGTGCATGAGGTATCAGCAAACTAATTCTCACCACAGGAAAATAAAACCAAACATGTGAAATGAATCCATGTACAGTGTGAAGTGGTATAACCTGCTACATAACATAAATACGTGAACTGGAGTACTGCAGTAAGGCCTGATGTGAGGTGTTATTGCAATAAAGTGTTGAAGTTCCCAGGACCCCATACAGCATACGTACACATGAATCAAGGATACAAGACACATATATAACATGTAATGAAGAAGACATCAATGCCAAAAGGCAAATATCATGCAAATCAAATATGAAGCACCGCTAAGCATTGCACAGCACTGCTACCCAGACTACTGGAAGGATACTACCAGTGGGAGAAACAGTGTCAACCTGCAAAGTCTAATCTTAAACAAACGCATGTTCGTCAATAGCGGGACGACCCCACAAATTCTGCAAAAAAGAGACCTTAGGGTAACATACCATGCCTTACAGGTAAGCAAAGAAGGATATGTATGTTTGTGGACTGAAAGTGTGGGAACCCTGAAGATCCATGGGGTGAGACAACATACATGATGGGTCCTGAGAAGTGGAGAGTGGACAATGCGTAGTGGTGTGGTGAGATTCGGACAGAACCTGTAGGAAGGATGATTGATGTGGAGGAGGGAGGGAGGTAGTGGAGGGAATGATGGGTAAGACATTATGGGCTGAGGTGTGCTGGGGCTGGACAGACCCATTCTAATGGGACCATCCCATGGATGTAAGCGAGAAAAGGGGGAGACAGGAAAGTAACTGAGACATACCATTTCCCATGGCAAAGCATGGTATGAGTAATATGTATGTTGTATAACCCATGGAATAGCATATATATATATATATATATATATATATATATATATATATATATATATTTACACATATATGACCTAGAGTACTGCAGAAAATGCACATGTGAGGTGTCATTATCATTATGCATAAAGCAGTAGTCAGGTTAAGCAGCAAGAAGCAATAGTAAGCATATGTCAGCACCAGTAAGTGAGTATAAGGCCATGTGCGTGGGTTTGCATGAAGATAAGCACTGCTAATTTCCGGTTACAGTGTCATACACCCAGTAAGCCTCTAAATTGCTTAACCTGTGTAGGCAGTGCTTAACCCTGTGCAAACCCACTTACAACTGCTCAAAGTACCTTAATCACACTGTATCCAACAGCCCTTGTTCTGCCTAGCAAAAAAATAAACTGCCTCTGTAAAGTTCAAACTCAGAAACCTGAGCACTATAATCACAGTAGTTAACAACCAGGTCATCATAGCAATAGATTTGAATGAGGTATCAGCAAACTCATTCTTACCACAGGAAAGTCAAACCAAACATGTGAACTGAATCTATGTACAGTGTGATGTTGGATAACCTGCCACAGAACATAAATATGTGAACTGGAATACTGCAGTAAGCAGAGATCTGAGGTGTGATTGTAATAAAGTGTAGAATTCCCCAGGTTCCCATACAGTGTATGTACACATGAATCACGGATACCAGACACATATATAACCTGTAATGAAGAATAAATCATTGCCAAATTGCAAATATAGTGCTAATTAACTATTAAGCAATGCTAACTGCAGCACAGCTCAAGTTAAGAAGTGTAACCAATGTGTAGCGGAGCCAATTCAATCTGCCTAGTGGTATACCTCTTTAAGCAGTGCCAACCTTATGTAAGCAGGTGTGCCAATAGCTTAGCCTTTTCAAAACAGGCCAATCATGGAAAAGTGTGGGAAAATGGCCATATTTCAACCCCACAGGTGGGAATACTTCTCATAACTGGTTGTAGCTTCCTACTGCAGGCAGAATGGCTGGTGTGGGTGAAGGCAATCAATTTAGAGCGCAGTGCTGGGGCATCCAGGAGTCAAAAATCATGGTATGGCTATTGGTAAAACACCATGATCACAGACTACTGGAGGGCCAGTACCAGGGCTCACAGTATAAAACGGAGGCCTGGGACAGTCTCGCCCAGGTCCTCACCAGTGCCACATGTATCCCCCAGACTGGTGAGCAGATCAGGCACCACCATGCTGACCTGAAGCGGCGGAGGGGGGATGTACTGGAATAGTGGATCCAGGAGTCTTGGCAAATGCCCAATGCCCCAGGACTGAGTAAGTACTCATTCTACTAAGTAGTAAATAATTGCCTAGCTTGTGTATACTATGGATAGGTATGGATAAATATCACTGCATTTCTCTGACAGCTGCAGATGAGTGGGCTGTGAACCAGCAAGCCCATGACTCTAGGCTGCAAAGGCTGCGTTGGGAGGCAAGTTAGTAATCAGTCTGCATGTACTGTCATAACAAATAAATATAAGAGCCTTAGAAAGTGTTGCACCAGTAGAAATAAATGTGCAATTGTCTGTGAATAAAGGTATAATACCTGGAGTGCTTCTGTTTACTCTTCTCTCATATGTTTTTGATCTGTTCCATACTATAAATAGTACTGTTGTATCTTAAGCTGTGTTACCCACACCGTGATATGCAGATAAAATGGGCATGAAGTCCTGCATAACAATGTTGGAAGTGCCAAGAGGTCAGTTATATTGTACAAGTTAGGGAGACTTAGAAAACAGTCAAAAGCTGTACATCAGTTCACTGATAGTACAGTGTACTGTGATGTTAGCTATAATATTTTGTCACACACAGCAGGGGTTTGAATCCTGGGAGTGCTACTAAGATTTATGCATAATCATACCCCACAACTGTACAGATTTATATACAATGTTCAGATAGAAAGCTGTATGCATAATTACATCCAACTATACAGAATTTGCTAGAATGTTCAAATTAAAAGGTGTATGCATATTCGTACCCCACAACTGTTCCAATCTGTCCAGCATGTCCAGATAAATGGCCCTTATCATCAGCTTGGTACCCTATTCCCCTGAAAAAACAGTATGATGTTCCAAGAACTGTAGGCAGCTGTCAATCACATATAACTGATATTCAAATGTGTACATAGTCGGAGATAGTATATGGAAACAAATCTGTAATTCTAGCACCTCACCTAAATTGTATGACAGCAATTCTCAACATATGTTGCATTAACACCTGCAGCCTGTCACGCCTGTATGTAAGACACAGGTCACGTATATAATAATATATAAACATACCAGTGTGCAGTATAAGGCCATTGTGTAGTGTAATAATACGGTTTACTATTGAATTGTCGAACATCACTCGGTCGACTGTTGTTTTGTCGAATGCATTAGGTCGGAAACGGAATTGTCGAAGACATTATAATCAATCGAGGAACGGTTTTACCGTGGGTCGAGGTAGGGAAGTTAGTTGTAGTTGGGAAAAATACTGTACACCTACCTCGACCTATGGTAAAACCGTTCCTTGATTGATTATAATGTCTTCGACAATTCCGTTTCCGACCTAATGCATTCGACAATACAACAGTCGACCGAGTGATGTCTTCATCAATAGTAAACCTAATAATACATGTAAGGGAAAGACCATTGCAGTGACTAAGAATGTTGTGAAAACTACAAGGATATATTAGTTGTTAATTGAACTCTCTCTATCACCCCTACCATATGTGCATAATAACCCAATGACACTCCTCAACTGGTATGTGTACACTCCAACCTTTTGTTGGGAGATATGACCTAATGGTTCATAAATATTCACATTTGTTTCTATGCATGTGCCGTGTAAAAATACACCCATATTGGTGGCCTGTTGCCATCAATGAAACCTGCATGTTCCTATAATGGCCACTATTGTTCCATATAGGCATGTGATCTTCTTGCTCTACAACTGTGTTAATTCTGGTGTGTTAGGTTAATGGGAATACCTATGCATGTTGCTATAACTAATTCTGAATGCTGTTGGCTGTTACTAACCCATATCTGTCATAAACTTGTGACAACACGGCTTATATGGGAAGGCCGGTCCAGCAGACCCACCTGTCCCACCTCAGCTGGCCATGGCACCGGGCACCAGCACATCTGGGGTCCAGCCTGGAACCTCCTCCTCCGTGGGCCCTGCGCCACCATCCAGTGGAACCGCTGCAGGGGATCAGGCTCACCCCCCTCAGAGTAGGCTCTGAGGGGAACCTGTCACCCATCAACAGGTCTGGGCCATGGTGCATAAGGAGCTCGATCTGGAGTATCTGTGGGGTTGGTATGCTGCTGAAAGGCTCGAAATGAGGACCCTGCACACAATACACAAAGTGATTTACTACTAAGCCATGACAGATATGCATAATCATGACGTTTTCACATACATATCATCCAACTCAGGTATTCAGCACTACAGGGAATGTATTCCGCCATGTAGATGCATGTGTGTGTGTGTGTGTGTGTGTGTGTGTGTGTGTGTGTGTGTGTGTATATATATATATATATATATATATATATATATATATATATATAGATATGCATACATCTATAGATATATATGTATACATCCATATGTCCACATATATACAGCACTAAAAATGCATATATGTAAGCATTTATATGGTTCACCTTTCAAAGGGAGAAAATCATGTCTCTGAAAGCTGGAAGGCTGAAAGTACATTTTCAACATTGCACAATCTTGCAATAAATGCACCAAATGTGCAAAGAGCAAATGTCATTATGCATTCGCTCATTGCAGATTGGGCAATTTGGGTGCGAATGGCACTATTGTGGGGATGAGGAAAATGTGCCTATCCCCACTGTAGTGCAAACTTGGAGTTAGTATATCACAGTAGGGGGGTTGTGGGGGGCTTGTCCCCCAGATGGAGGGCAGGGGGGCTTTCCCCCCTGCATTATGATATGTATTCCAACTTGCAGTTCGAGAAACAGCGAAGCTGCTTTTAGATTTGCTGTGTTTTGAACTGTGGTGCAATTAGAAATGACAGATTGATCCTTTTGGTTTGCAGAAAGGGTTGTTCGAAGAAATGATTGTCTCCCTTTCAAAGGTAAACACACACACATATATATATATATATATATATATATATATATATATATATATATATATATATATAGGTATATATGGACATACATCTGTAGATGAAATTTGGAACATAACCACAACATATATGTCCACATGCACCACTGATGGGTTTGAGAGACCCAAGTAACATACATCTGGCATGGATGGGTATTCCCCCCACCACAACCAAACACGTCTTGCCTACAATACACTACCAACCTTAGCAGATCCCATAACCAAGACCCTACACAATAAAGGCAGTAAATATTAACAGTACTCCATCCCACCTGTAGGATGTCAGGCTGGCATTACTAACATATCATGCAGTACAGTCAAGTGAAATGTCATGCTTGGGGGAACCCCCTGGGCAGGCACAGTAAGTAGCTGGGATCCTCATTCAATCCAATAGGCCTTCACCTGACAATGGATTCACCAGTGTTAGTAAGGACGACCACAAATCTACCATGTCAGCTGGGAACTATCACTCAATAGCCTGATGACCCTGGTCTGCAGGGACATGGAAAATATCAGCAATGAACCCATGGCCAATGTCACTGGTAATCTTAACACATAGGACCCCGCCAATGTTGGACTTGTCAAAGACAGAGAATACAACCTGAACCTGGTACACCTCCTTGACACAATCATGACAGATGTAGATGAGGGTTAGAAGGTGCACCATGCCTATGTAGATTATAGCAGGCTTTTGTACACCATCCCACATGTAGGGATGTGTGTAGATGTTAAGGGATCTACCTCCATTCACAAAATATTTTTCCACCAGGACTGCTTGGCAAATGCCAACATTCTACAGGTGCCATCCTGTGGACATACAGTCCTTCACAGGTCATAGATGTGTTAATGCCCTCCTCCACACTGTAGAGGTGAGCAGCACTACTGGAGTTGCTATAACTCACTGTGTGTGGCTGTTGTGGACACATCCGCCATCATTGCAGTTACCTATCCCCCCACATTGCTGTCTGTAATACTGTACAGTGTATGTAATCAGGTTGTTAGTTGTTGTTTACACCATTCACAGTAGTTGAGTGCCTGACACCCTTCTAAGGAGGGCTATGCCACTGGAATTGGCTCACTCATGTTACTGAGGTGAGGATCGCAGTAGAGTGGGAAAGGGAATATACCCTGCTGTTAGCATGTTCAATGTCATTCACATTGCAAGCTGCATATATAGCAATGTGTGGTTGTGCCTATACTGTCTTGGTGGGATTACATGGGCAACAGATGTGTTACCTGCACCAGGACATACCTCCATGTGTACAGTCTTGTACCTATACTGCATCCAAACTAAAGGCTCTGTGTGTTGTACCCAGCCATGTCATGTGTACCACGCACTACACTTACTGGTGCCTACTGTAGAGGGCCTGCTGACACCATTACACCCATCAGCCATGTGGCACATGGACAAACACAACACAATCAGAATAGATAATGGTGACAACAATACAACATTGTTAATTATAGCTATGATGCATCATGACTGCACAGCTACACCTTCCAAGATTAGCATTTCACTTCATTGCTGACAACATGCCACACAGTATTCCATTGCTACACTGTTGTCCAGTCATCCTGTGCAAAAGCACTATGTTAGCCTGTCCCTGCATCAATGTTACAGATGCCAGGAAGTGGCACAGGTATCATCATATGCACAGGGTGTGTTGTTGGCTTGCCAGAGGCCTAAGCTGAGCCATACAATTGACAACATATGTGTGTGTGTGTGTGTGTGTGTGTGTGTGTGTGTGTGTGTGTGTGTGTGTGTGTGTGTGTGTGTGTGTGTGTGTGTGTGTGTGTGTGTGTGTGTGTGTGTGTGTGTGTGAGGGGGCTGAGTACTGTTATGGGCCAATAGTGATGTTGTGTGTGCAGGTATGTTGTTGCCCCAGGTTTGTTGTTTATATGTGTGTGGCTGCATGCACACAGTTCCACCATATGACTGCCCTATATGGGAATTTGTGATACAGCTGCAGACTGTACCTGGCAGGGTTTGCAGTTCACCGTCTCCAGCCATGGACATGGGCCCTGTGTCTGGCAGAGGTGCTACAGGCAGTATTAAGTACAAAGCCAGATTGGGTACTGTTCCCCAAGGTTGACAGATGTCCACTGAATCCAGGTCCCTCCTGGAACTGGCCAGGGCCACGTGTATGTGGTCTGCTATGATGGTCTGTGGACAGCACCCCCCACAGTGCTGGGGCTGGTACTGCCACTATGGGAGCGGCTGTGACTGGTGGGACATCTACAGCGACCTCCAGCTACTGTTTTTGCTTGCATATGTCCACATGGCCATCACAACTGTCCCGCCCTGTCCTGACACATGGACATGACATTGTGGATGAGATTCAATATCTCACCCCACTGTCTATCCATGACCTTGGTGTAATTATGAATGGCACCTGCTAGGTCATGGATGCTGTGAGTTACAGAGGTGTGATGAGCCCTCTGTGCCCTTAGACCCTGTCTGGTGTACCGTTCTATTTGTGCCTGTGCCTCCATGACAGCCATGCCAGGGACAGGATGGCCAGCAGTGGTCTGATGAGCACCCCTAAACATCTGCCTATGTGATACCCTGCCAGACATCTAGCTATGGCTGCTGTGTCCTGACACACGTGCCATAGATAAAACACTGTCCTGGCCAATGACAACCATAGACTGTTCCTCAGTTAAGGCCAACAGTGATGAGGTATGCAGAGGCAATGTGACTGTGTGCGTGGATGGGGTGGATACTTGTGGGATGTCAATTGGTGGCCCAGCGGCAGCCCCTGATGACCTTGCCTGTGCCTCAACACACCTATCCTCATGGTCACTGTCTGTATCAGTGACATCAGATTCCCTGCGGGAGGGCCCAGCCCCACCTCACCACCTGTGAGGGGAAAACAGGGAACAGATTGTAAGACCTGTACATCACTGCTAAACAGTACACACACACACACACACACACACACACACACACACACACACACACACACACACACACACACACACACACACACACACAGACATGCACACATGCAGTCGACATACATGGCAACCCATACACTCCACCAGACAGCACCTACAGACAGTTCCAGCACTCCCATAACACATAAAATAGCAGGTGATGGTACAGTACAGTATAACATACAAACCTGTCATTACACACATGTCAGCATGCAGGACATGTGGTGCTCAACTGCATGCAGTGCAACTGTAGTCAATCCCGGTTACCAACATTATACATGGCTGTGATGCATGGCTTCTGTTAGTAGGTGATGGCCCTCCCCCTGGAACACACTGCACCCATGTCCACAGCATTGCTGTGCATCTGTTCACCACTCTGGCATGTACAGTGCACCATACCTAACAGGTGTACACACCATTGCAGGATGTGCATCTGTGTGTCAGTTATGTTTCCGCTGCTGCTCACAGCCTCTGTGTGTTTCTGGATTATATATGGGTACACGTGTTTAGTGAATGCCTGATGTGTATTCACATATGTCATCATCAGTGGTGCATGTATGAGTGATAGAATACCATTAGATCAACCACAGACACAATGTACTGTACCTATGGTGCATGTAGAGACCATTATTGACCATTATTGAGCCCTGGTTGATGTTGCCTGTGGTACACATAGGTTCATAGGTGAGTACTGGCCTATTGGTCCTGGGGCCTACATAAGCCTAGCCTCAGGGGTTCCCAGCCATGCACCACCCAATAATGTTATTCCCCTGTGCCCCTTTTAGGCTGTGGCACAGACGTACTACCCAGGGTGAATTCCCCATTTCCCATCCAGTTGTCAAGTGTTTTTGTAAAGAGGGCCAGTGAGTAGCATTGCCTGACATGAATGGGTAGCCCATTCCAGAGTGTGGGAATTCCCCAGGACAGGGCCCTATCACTCCAGTATGTTCTGTGTAATGTGTTGATAAGGTTTAGGAACCTGGGCCATGTGTTTGCAGAGGGAGTGGGATTTCTTTATGTGTAGCATGTTCAACTGTTCTGTGTATGACATAGCTGTGTATGTTAGGCAGATGTCAGCTGTGCCTGGGCAATGTGCACTAGGGTGTAGCCACAGTTGTCAGAGATGGTCTGTGTATTGTATGTGTTTGAGGCTGGTAATCTCATTAGTGAGGTGTGTGCTGTGTAAGTGAACATGCACAGCATGCATTATGGGTAGGTGTGTTAGATGTGTACATGGCCTACACCTTAGCTATGACATGCACAGTGGATTGCCAAGCATAACCTTAAACCATACTCACTGGCATTTGGCCGCTGCCTTGCTGGTTTCCCAGATGTACCTACATTGAGATGAGATAGAGTTGATGTCAGTGGCCACAGCTGTGGCATTGCTTCAGTGTGGCTGCAATATTACAGTAAAACAACAGCTGAAGTCCACAGTACTACAGATTATGCATAACTGCTTATCAGTACTACACAGCAACAGACTCCACATCTCACATATGTATGATCTACCTGTACAGATGCATACACAACAGTGGTCTACTGATATGCCCTGGAACCTTACCTGCATTCTCCACCTCCATGACTGTATATGTATGTAGCTCTTGTGGGTGGGCAGGTGCTACCAGGTTCATGAGCAGCTCCTCCACTCTGGTGAGGGGGGGATGGATGATATGGCCCCCCATTGTTGCAAGGTGGTCACCCTGCATGGCAGCGGCATAGCAACGTACATGGCGGAGCAGGTCAATACAACGATGGCGGACTTGCTCATACATACAGCTGTGCATCCCCACCTCATTCACCCTGTGGACCACATCATTCCACATGGCTGTCCACTTATGCTGGTCCTGGCTTGTCCTTGAGAACAGCAGCTGGTAGCTCTGGATGATGCTGGTGAATATTATGTCATCCTCAGCGACACTGTAGGTGTGATTCTTCGGGTGTGCCATACTCCCTGAAAGACATAAAGATGGAAATATGTCTGAGCAACTCATATGGCATGTTTAAACGAAAAACAGCAAACTAGGAAAAATCACAGGAACAGGAGTATTCAGCTTTCACCACAATAACAAGGAAGTAGCCACGAACAAACAGGACTTTAATGTGAAGCGCTTTTCGTCTGCTTAAGAAGCAGACTTCATCAGACATAGTGTAAAAAACAAACAGACATTTTATACTCAAGGTAAAGAAAACGTCACTAATTACCAAGTTAATCAATCCAATTTAAGTTCAATTAACTGACTACTTCATTAATTCACTATAGCTTAACCCCACTAAGCCAAGTGAAGTCAACAGTCATAATCCAGTATATACATTAAAGTAAAATAAAATAAAATCAATAATATTAAAACCAGGCAAACTCCAGCGTATTCTAATATTAAAAATTCAAAAATGTAAACATAGGTTACATACTGCCTTTATACCAAGTGTAAATGCCAATAAATAAATAGGACAAGCATCTACATAAAAAATAATAAATGTATACTATACTATACTATACTGTAAACATAAAATAGATGTTAGTTATAGTAAAAACTACATAACTTTGATCAATAGCATAAGTCCCTATATAGTTTCAAAACATATAAATGAAATTATATTTGCATATCGTTAAGTTTTATATATTAAACACTGGATAAGGGGTCACTCTATCTTATAAGACTTTTTAATTTCAATAAACAGCTGATGGAACAGCTGTCATTCAGACCTGGGAAGGAGTAAGCATTTAGTCTGATCTGCCATTTAAGTTCCAGTTCTTGAAGGAGTAACTGGGGAGTGAGCACCTTTTTGTTCTAGTAGGTGGTCAATGACCATAAATTTAAAATTATGGTCACTGTGTGTTGTAATATGTTTAGCTAGAGCGTTATCTTGTTTTTTCTTTTTAATTGCATATATTAAGTGTATATGCCTCAAACTTCGTCTTACCCACATAGAAACCTGGGCATTTTTGGCACTGGGCTAAATAAACCACCATACAAGTGTTACAATTAGCTCTACATGCATGTCGAACCCACTTTTGTATATAGAATCTATTAGTCATGTATAAATTTACAATAATTGCAATTTGGCATTTATACATGCCTGGCATTCGATGTGGAGTTCGTGGTAGTTGTGCATTCAAGCAATGATTTTAGATTCTTAGCCCTCCTGAAAGTTATTTCGGACTGCCGCCTAGCTTGCTGTACACAGTGGGATTATTTTGAATATCTCCCAGTTCTTCTTAATGATGTCAATAACAATGTTATTCACATGATAAGTTAAAATTAGTCTAGAGTTGTTATTTAGTGATGTATTCTGCACAGTAGTGTTAATAGTGACAGGAAGTGGGAGGAATATTATACGCCATTAGCAATCATTTTTAAAATAGGCTGGTAGATACCGGCTCTTTTAATAGTCATTTCTTTAACCAGTTCATTAAGTAAGGAAGGATATCCCTATGTGTGAACATATTAGTTAAAGTTCACACTCACTATGGAAAGCTGCATCTATGCTGGTATCTGAGCTCTTACCAGCTGACCTTTAACTACCGATCTTTTCTGGTAGTAAGGATGGCAGCTGCTATTGTAGGAAAGAATTAGGTATGTAGTTTTCCTATATATACTGCTACATAAGCTTTAGCTCAAAATTCTTAACCAGCCATATGTCTAAATAAGCAATGGCGAAGTACTGAAAGAAGAGGTGAAATTCAGAAAGTCAGTGGAAGAGTTAAACAAGTCCAAGACTTTTCAGATTCATCACCTTCTCTAGGAGGATAAAAATATCATCCAAATAAGCGGGTGTAATATTTAATTTTCTCCATCAGTGTCTTGTTATTGAAAATATACTCCCTCTCCCAGTGGCTATGCTAGCTCCTACAGAGCCCATAGCCACTCACTTTGAAGGTAGAAATTATCACCTAACGTAAAGTAGTTGTTATATAGAATCAATTCCAGTAATTCTATGACTAATGCATTTTCGCTAACAGTAGCATTGTGGCTTTTCAGGAAAATTCCTACCCAGTCTATAGCTGTATTTAAAGGAATACAAGTATTTAAGTCTTTAACGTCAACCGTAAAGAAGTTAAAGTTAGGGTCGAAATTAAACTCTCCAATTTTTGCCAAAAATGGTGGGCATTTTTGGCAAAAATTGGAGAGTTTAATTTCGACCCTAACTTTAACTTCTTTATGGTTGACGTTAAAGACTTAAATACTTGTATTCCTTTAAATACAGCTATAGACTGGGTAGGAATTTTCCTGAAAAGCCACAATGCTACTGTTAGTGAAATTGCATTAGTTATAGAATTATTAGAATTGATTCTATATAACAACTATTTTATGTTAGATGACAATTTCTACCTTCAAAAAGTGGGAGTGGCTATGGGCTCGCCGTGTGGAGCTAGCATAGCCAACATGGTTATGGCCCACTGGGAGAGGGAGTATATTTTCAATAACAAGACACTGATGGAGAAAATTAAATATTACACCCGCTATTTGGATGATATTTTTATCCTCCTAGAAGGTGATGAATCTGAAAGCCTAGTGATCTTGGACTTGTTTAACTCTTCCACTGACTTTCTAAATTTCACCTCTTCTTTCAGTACTACCACCATTGCTTATTTAGACATATAGCTGGTTAAGAATTTTGAGCTAAAAGCTTATGTAGCGAGTATATATAGGAAAACTACATACTCTAATTCTTTCCTACACTATAGCAGCTGCCATCCTTACTACCAGAAAAGATCGGTAGTTAAAGGTCAGCTGGTAAGAGCAGCTCGTATTACCAGCATAAATGCAGCTTTCCATAGTGAGTGTGAACTTTTAACTAATATGTTCACACATAGGTCATATCCTTCTACCTTACTTAATGAACTGGTTAAAGAAGTGACTATTAAAAGAGCCCGAGGTATCTACCAGCCTATTTTAAAAATTATTGCTAATGGTGAGTATAATATTCCTCCCACTTCCCCTGTCACTATTAACACTACTATGCAGAATACATCACTAAATAACAACTCTAGACTAATTTTAACTTATCATGTGAATAGTAGCATTGTTATTGACATCATTAAGAAGAACTGGGAGATATTCAAAAATAATCCCACTGTGTACAGCAAGCTAGGCGGCAGTCCGGAAATAACTTTCAGGAGGGCTAAGAATCTAAAATCATTGCTTGAATGCACAACTACCAACTCTACATGAACCCCAGGCATGTATAAATGCCAAAATTGCAATTATTGTAAATTTATACATGAGTCGAATAGATTCTATATAAACAAAAGTGGGTTCGACATGCGATGTAGAGCTAATTGTAACACTTGTATGGTGGTTTATTTAGCCCAGTGCCAAAAATGCCCAGGTTTCTATGTGGGTAAGACAGAACGGAAGTTTCGGGAACGCATATACGAACACTTATATGCAATTAAAAAGAAAAAAACAAGATAACGCTCTAGCTAAACATATTACAACACATAGTGACCATAATTTTAAATTTATGGTCATTGACCACCTACTAGAACCTAAAAGAGGTGCTCCACTCCAGTTACTCCTTCAAGAACTGGAACTTAAATGGCAGATCAGACTAAATGCTTACTCCTTCCCAGGTCTGAATGACAGCTGTTCCATCAGTTGTTTATTGAAATTAAAAAGTCTTATAAGATAGAGTGACCCCTTATCCAGTGTTTAATATATAAAACTTAACGATATGCAAATATAATTTCATTTATATGTTTTGAAACTATATAGGGACTTATGCTATTGATCAAAGTTATGTAGTTTTTACTATAACTAACATCTATTTTATGTTTACAGTATAGTATAGTATAGTATATATTTATTATTTTTTATATAAATGCTTGTGCTATTTATTTATTTATTGGCATTTACACTTGGTATAAAGGCAGTATGTAACCTATGTTTACATTTTTGAATTTTTAATATTCGAATACACTGGAGTTTGCCTGGTTTTAATATTATTGATTTTATTTTATTTTACTTTAATGTATATACTGGATTATGACTGTTGACTTCACTTGGCTTAGTGGGGTTAAGCTATAGTGAATTAACGAAGTAGTCAGTTAATTGAACTTAAATTGGATTGATTAACTTGGTAATTAGTGACGTTTTCTTTACCTTGAGTATAAAATGTCTGTTTGTTTTTTACACTATGTCTGATGAAGTCTGCTTCTTAAGCAGACGAAAAGCGCTTCACATTAAAGTCATGTTTGTTCGTGGCTACTTCCTTGTTATTGTGGTGAAAGCTGAGTACTCCTGTTCCTGTGATTTTTCATGTGGCATGTTTACCATAATACAATACACATATCAGTCTCCCGCCACTATATCAGCTCCAACTTGAAGTTCACACAATGCAAGTGGTATGTCTACGGTATCTACCATTGGGACATATATTGTATTGTACAACACTTTCTGCTATGTGTTTATAGACATGCTCCCTGTGGGGACACTAGAGTTGTTGGGCTGTTACAGAGTATTCCACCTGCATGCCATTGTCACTGCCACTATGTTTCCACATACGCATATGGTATACTTGTTATGTGATTGCTACACATCTGCCATTCTGTGTTATTGGGGATATCTATGCATGCTGTTGGTCATGTGCTGGGATTGTGTGGACAATTACAACCCACATATGTTCCATGACAGTTACACAACAGTATGTGTAGGGGTTATTTGCCAGCAGGAACACCACTCCCACCTAATGTGCACATGTTACCAGTCCACATCACATCCACAACCCACCAACCCACCATGGAACCTCATTATCTACTGTTCCGGCACTACCTTCATGTGGAACCACCTCAGAGGATGGTGTGTCCCCCATGGAGCACACACAGATATATGTCTGTCACCCAGTTAGGTCCAGGGTCTTGTGAATAGGGAGCTCCACAGAGACATGGGGTATGTGCTATATCACCTGGAGGCATGCAGTACACATACACAAGGTTCAACATGTATGTTCCTCCTGCTCATCCCACAGCCCAGGAACTGTTATGACCATGTAGATGCTGTTGTGACTGTCCATGAGTGGGCACCATGTTCCCTTTATTCCCATAATGGGGCTCAATGGCCTCCACACTCCAAATGGAACTACCCATCTACAGTGTTTAACTACCACATGTGTCATATACCAGCCCTGTATGCTATCTTGTTTGTCACCCAACCAAACCTACATACCAATATGTGCCTAATACCCTTCACCAACATATACGGCCCACCTTCTCAAACAATTGCGATTTGTTCCCAACATGGGTTACACACCACACTCCACACTCCATTTTGCAGCCATGTACTGGTAATAAGATATGTTGTGTATTGATGTGTGATGTTCTCTCACACATGTCATGGCAGGGGACCTGTACTGACATATAGATATATATATATATATATATATATATATATATATATATATATATATATATATATATATATATATATATATATATATATGTATGTGTATATATTATATATATATATATATATATATATATATATATATATGTGTGTGTGTGTGTGTGTACCTATACGTGTCAGTATTATGTATATGTGTGTATGTGTCTGTTAGTAGATATATATATATATATATATATATATATATATATATATATATATATAAATATATATAGCTATATGTAGACATACACACACACACACACACACACACACACACACACATATATATGTATATATATATATATATATATATATATATATATATATATATATATATATAGATACATATGTGCATATATGTGTAGATATCATTATGTGTTGTTTATATACCTATATATATGTATAACTGTCCGAGGTTCTGTAGACATACACAGCTTTGAATATGTATCACACGTATATGTATCTGTAGGTGGGGTGCATACAAACATCTGGTCCACACTCTTGTATCTCTCTTTACTGCACAGCTGAACTGTTCAGCCTTGCTGCAACAGACAGGTCTCACATGTGAACACAGACTAACATTAGGGGGGTATATATGGTGACAGATTTTAGATAAGCATATTATACTGCTATGGCAGTTGGGCATGCTATGCTACACTTTAACATGACTGTCCTGCAGGTGGTGTGGTCTCATACCCATGTGTCTATCATGGCAGTATAAATATCCCCACCAGCTGTTGGCCACAGTAATGTACCAAACACAGATATCATGGGTCACATCTTTGCCATTCACTGCTGATCGGCACAGTTGACAGGTATGTCCCACTGCCCACAGGGACTGACACTATTGTCCAGAGTTGTTGTTGAGCCAAATATCATTACAGGAACAATTACTGATGGCACATATAAATCCTTTTACATTATATAACCTATTATTCTATGCCATATACTACATGCAAGTAAATGCATATCTGTTTCACATACCTTTTATGTTTTTTCCTGCTGTAACACAACCCAGAGCTTTGCTACCTTTATTAATGTTATTAGTTTTTGTCTTTCTCTCTCTTTCTCTCTCTTTCTCTCTCAGTCTCTCCAGTAGAGTGATTGAGCTGGTTTGACTAGATTGCAGCATGCTTTTGTTGGTATTGCACATGATCAGGTGATAGCCTCTGCACCAGTCAGTGTCCACCAGTTGCTAATTGCGTGCAGCCTGTTGTGTAGTACTTCAGATAACCACTGTCATGGCAACCCTGTACTTTAAATTGCTGACTTCTGTGGGCATTGTCCTTCACCTTTCCAGTATGGATGACATCCTTCCTATGTGTGGACATCAGTATTACAGACAGCAGGTAGCAATATCTCTTAAAGTAGAACCTGCAGACACAGGCCAAATACACATTTGGGTAAGGTTCCAGACCTACAGACAGCGTGAGTTATTGTTGTTGTGTACACTGTATCTTGCTGGCCTTACAGAGTTTCTGTGTACATGGTACTTTTGCATGGAATGTTGTCTGTCTGCATAGCTCCCAACTGTGGGCCTATCTATATGATACCAGGTGGATTGGCTGTTAGGTTTTGTCTGTGCACCACACAGGTATTGTCCCAGATATTTCAGTGGCATTCTGTCTGTTGAGTGCTATCAATACATGGCTACATCCATTTGTATTTCAATGTCGCATTCCTGCATAAGGGTATGTTGCAACAAATCCTGTAACACCAGCAATTCCCAGGGTCTGTAACAGCACTAATGCAAATATGGCCCCATGTTCCTGCATCTGTCCTCCACATATATGCCAATCTTTGTCCTGCTGTGATACAGAAAGGGTTGTTAGGTAATGGCCTATCATTATTTACCACTAACAATACTGCTATCATCCCAGTCATGTCATGGACTCCCACACCAACTGTTGGGCCAAGTCTATATATATATATATATATATATATATATATATATATATATATATATATATATATATATATATATATATATATATCTAGGGGGGCAACAGCTGGAGAACGCATATGTGCCCTTGTATATTTCAGAGGTAAGTGTGTAGTACACAATGTTACCTGCCCTTGTGCAGCCTTTTATGGGGAGTGGGTTCAATGCCATTAACCTAGGCTACAACACCTTTTCAGGGATATAACTGTTAAGACGAGGGTCATTCAGTGTGATAGTGAGATGTTAGGTTAAGCAATGTTATGTACAATGTACTGTGACATTAACACAAGTGCTACTTTTCCCCCTAGGGCTTGACTACAGGGTGTGATTGGAGGCTGCTGAACTACATCTGTAATTGTTGATTGTTACGTATCTTGAAGGCAAATCCTGTTTCTACTGTTGCACTAACAGAAGGCCTTGGCCTGGACAGCATAGTATGGTATATATCCACATTGCTTGCATCTACTGTTTTGTGTGGGCCTTGCATTCTGACTGATTACATATTTCAAACCTTATGTGGTGTCAGTACTGGCATACATTATTGTATAGTACACAAATAAAGGTTATCTGTGTATGCATATCTGTGTGTCGCGTCATTGTCCTTTGAATTGTGGGTGGGTATATGTTTAATGTCAGTATTCTCATTTGTGGGAATTGTTGCCACACTACACATTTCACAGGTGGCAGTTAAAGGGCTTGTGGCTGAGGTACATACTTTGCACCTAGTACTTCCACACTACTTCTACATATGTATGGCTACTAATACCGTTTGTCTGTGTATATGTGCATGCACCTATATATATCTCATATAGCTCTCTCTGTATATATATATATATATATATATATATATATATATATATATATATATATATATATACATATATATATATATATATATATATATATATATATATATGTATATATATATATATATATATATATATATATATATATATATATATACACATCTGTGTGTGTGTGTGTGTGTGTGTGTGTGTGTGTGTGTGTGTGTGTGTGTGTGTATGTGTGTGTATATATATATATATATATATATATATGTGTGTGTGTGTGTGTGTGTGTGTGTGTGTGTGTGTGTGTGTGTGTGTGTATAAACATATGTATGTATCTATATAAAATTGATGTTATATGATTATTTGTGAGTCATACATAAATATATATATATATATATATATATATATATATATATACATATAGCTGTCTATCTGTCAACATTTACAGATCGGTCGATATGTCCATGCATGTTCGGCTCATATTTTGGCCTGTACCTCATTCTCTTGGCAATTGACATGAATGATCGCAGCATTGAAGTCAGTAACTACTGATGACACTTTTGTGTTTCAGACTTCATCTCCTTCTACATATGTGTTGTAATACATATAACTGTGTAACTAGTAACATTTTAAGTGTATTAGAGTATTAGCTGACATATATCCCTATTTGTACCCACAGTGTGGCATACTTTGTCCAGACTTCTTGCATTAACAGGTTGTGTGGTATGATATTAATACATTTCATGTACTGTTGACTGATTGTGCTGGATGATATGTTTGTGAAAACATCAGGTAATGTATATCTGCCATTGTTTAGTGGTAAGTCACTTTGTGTATGGAGTGGAAGGTCCTGGGTTCGCGCCTTGGAGAGGCAGTTTATTTTATTGCTGGGCAGAACAAGGGCCATTGGATACAGAGTGATTAAGGCACTTTTCAGCAGTTGTAAGTGGGTTTGCGTGAGTTTGCGTGACAGTAAGCACTGCCAACCTCCGCTTATATTTTCTTACAGTCAGTTAGCTTTGGAATTCCTCAACCTGTGTAGGCATAGCTTGCCCCTGCAAAAACTTGCACAAACCCGCTTACTGCTGCTTAAAAGTGCTTACCACCACTTACCCCCGTGCTAATTTCTTTAAAAGAAAAGAAAAAGGGGTTGATAAGAAAGTGGTGAAAAAAGATGCACAAGAGGGAAAGACAGTAGGGAAAATAGCTAGGCATGTGCAGGAAGGGTACAGGAAAGGTCCATAGCTGTCCATTTCTTCTACAGAAACAGCTGTGCATATACACCAAATTTGCAGGTACATTTGGACACTCAAACCCCTGGGAGAGAGGTGAGGACAACATATATTAATTGTGATGCCGATTAGATCAGATTACATGTGTCCAGTGGACACGTGTGCAAAATGGACAACTATGTATGGGGCGAGTTTTTTTTGTGGGAGCAGATTGCCCTTTTTTGTTCATGTGAGAGTGGGTTGTTGGGGAGGGGTAGTAGGTATATTTGGGGTGGTAGGCTGGGTAGGTTAACAGACAAGACAAACAAGACACATACAGGGCTGGTATATGACACATGTGGGGGTAAACCCCTTGGATTGGGAGGGGTGTTTGGAAGTTGCAAGTTCATGATCCCCCAACTGGAAACAGTGGGACTGAGATCCCCACCCTTGGGCAGTCACCACTGCACCTTCATGGCCCCAAAGGTGGCTGTGCTGGGGGCTGTGTAGGAGGGGCAGGCTCACCCTCTAATTGCACCATTCAGCCCTCAAGCTGGCATAGCCGGTCTCTATGCTCCAGATCAAGCTCCTTACACACCACGGCCCAGACTTTTTGACAGGTGACAGGTTCCCTTCCATGCCCACTCTGAGGGTGGGTGAGCACCATTCCCTGCAGCGGTTCCACCTGAAGGTGACGCAGGTCCCACTGAGGAGGAGGTCCCAGGCTGGGCCCCAGATGTGCTGGCGCCCGGTGCCATGGCCGGCTGAGGTGGGACAGGTGGGTCTGCTGGGACCGGCCTTCCCATATGAGCTATGTTTTCACAGGTTTATGACAGATATGGGTTAGTAACAGTCAACAGCATTCAGGATTAGTTATAACAGCATGCAGAGGTATTCCCATTAACCTAAAACACCAGATTTAACACAGCTGCAGAGCAAGTAGAAAACATGCATATATGGAACAGTGGCCATTACAAGAGCATGCAGGTTTCACTCACGGCAACAGGCCATCAATATGGGTGTATTTTAACATGGCACATGCATAGAAACAAATGTGAATATTTATTAACCATTAGGACATATGTCCCAACAAAAGTTTGGAGTGTACACATACCAGTTGAGGAGTGTCATTGGGGAATTTGCATATATGGTAGGGGTGAGTGAGCGAGTTCAATTAACAACTAATATATCCTTGTAATTTTCACAACATTCTTAGTCACTGCAGTGATCTTTCCCTTACATTTATTATTACACTTCCCAATGGCCTTATATTGTACACTGGTATGTTTATAGATTATTATATATGTGACCTGTGTCTGACATTCAGGCGTGACAAGATGCAGGTCTTAATGAAACATATGTTGAGAATTGTTGTCATACACTTTGGGTGAGGAGCTAGAATGACATGTTTGTTTTTATATACATTCTATGACTATGTACATGTTTGACTATCAGCTATATGTCATTAACAGCTGCCTACATTTCTTGGATCATCACACCGATTTGTCAGGGGGCTGGGGTGCCAGGCTGATGATATGGGCCATTTATCTGGATGTAATATAATGATAAAAAGTAGAACACACTCAGTGAAATAAATGCCTCTCCACTCAAATAAATATATTGAAACAATAAACAATAAAGATATGGCAAAGGCAACTATGCAGCAGCAAAATACGAACTTTCTCTGTTGAAAAACAAACTTCCACTGTTAACTCAATCCAAACTTTATTGGTGTACACGGTAAGCCTTTTCACAGTCACTTCATCAGACGAAGACACACCTATCTCAAAACTCAGTCCTTATATAGTATCTCAGAGTTATTGGTTCATTGAATAATTATTAAATAACATATTATTATAAAATATATATATATAATTTATAAATAAAATTATATTCATTTAAAACCTGACTATTACAAGTATAGTTATCCTATAAATCAAGTAAAACCAAACAAGACATATATGTATATAAAACTTATATAGAATGGTGTGGATACAAGAGAAAGTCTGGAATGTGTATGTGAGAAAGAAACCTGCTTACATTTTGGATGGGGAATGTGAAGTGATTAATATACTCTGTTTAGGATAGACCTATAGTCTACGAGATTTCAAAATGGGTTTAAGGGAGGCTCTTTTGTTGTGTCTTAAGCCTCTGTCTGCTCTTAATCTTAGAATCCAGTTTCTCTCTTTCTTTTCAGTGCCATTTCTGATGTCTCCTTATCTAATCATAGGTGTAACTGTGTCGATAACCATGAAGCTAAAATTATGGGAGTCACCCTGGCTTATTACATGTTTAGCTAAAGCATTGTTAATGTATTTGTTTCTTATTGTGTATAGATGTTCTCTCATTCTAGTTTGAAAAGTCCTATTGCTTTTTCCAACATAAAATGCTGAACATGTATCACATACTGCCAGGTAGACTATATTTGAAGTTTCACAGTCTGCACTAACATGAAACCTATATTCTCAACCAGTATCTGGGGGAATAAATTTAGCTGTAGTGTTTATAAACCCACAAAAATTGCATTTTCTACAGGGCACCATTCCTATTTCCCCTGTATAAGTTTCCTTATGTATGGAGTGGCATAATAACCTCTTCAAATTGGGTTTGTTTTTAAATTTAAAAATTGGTCTCTCTCCTATGATATTCTTGAAATCATTATTGGTGGTGAGTATTTTCCAATGATTATTTATTATATCAAATATCGCCCCATTATCATTAGTGTAATGCATAGGAATCTTAATATGAGTAAAATTGTTCCTTGTTTCACTAAGTAAATTTACTTTATTATAAAAATATGAGGCCGCTCTAGCTTTTTTTAAATCATTTAAATCTGACAATCCGCTTTTTATTTCTATTTAATTTTATCCTCTAGTAAGTAATCTGTTCTTAAATCTTGCTAACTCTTCTTGATATCCCACATCTGTTGCATTTAATCTAGAAATCCTCATTCCTTGCCCTCTTATTATATTTTTAAAAATGTAGGCAGGATGCATACTACTTCTATGTAGCAGGCTATTCCTTTGGCTTGTCTTTCTAAAAACTCCTGTGTTAATGTAGTTACCCATAACTTTCTCCACATACACATCCAAATATTCTATTTTACTCTCAGAATATTTCATGGTGAATTTTAAATGATCTGTCATACTATTCATTGTATTTACAAACAGTTCTAATTCTTCAACCTTTCCATTCCAAATTAAAAAGACATTGTTGACAAAACGTCGATAAAAATAACACATATTTCTTGAACAATTCAGTTATGAATAAACATTCCTCTTCCCATAATGCTAATACTATGTTGGCGTAGCTATTGGCACAAGAAGTGCCCATAGCCATGCCATCACATTGTATATAGAATTTTTCTTCGAAAACAAAAATGTTATTCTCCAAGATTACTTCAAGGAATAGGCAAACTAAATCAATATTATTACTATCAAGATCACTGTGTTTATTTAAATATTTCTTGACTGATGTTATACCTTGTTCATTCGGGATGACAGTGAACAAGGATTGTACATCCAATGTTACAAAAAACATGCTAGATTGCATTACTGACGTGTTTGTAAAACTGTATACGTCTATCAAAAATTGTTTGGTATCTTTGAGAACAGTTATGTTCTTTTCTAGTACATGCAATTTTAGTGGGTTTATAAGCACTACAGCTAAATTTATTCCCCCAGATACTAGTTGAGAATATAGGTTTCATGTTAGTGCAGACTGTGAAACTTCAAATATAGTCTACCTGGCAGTATGTGATACGTGTTCAGCATTTTATGTTGGAAAAACCAATAGGACTTTTTGAACAAGAATGAGAGAACATATATACACAATAATAATCAAACACATTAACAATGCTTTAGCTAAACATGTAATAAGCCAGGGTGACTCCCATAATTTTAGCTTCATGGTTATAGACACAGTTACACCTATGATTAGATAAGGAGACATCAGAAATGGCACTGAAAAGAAAGAGATAAACTGGATTCTAAGATTAAGAGCAGACAGAGGCTTAGGACACAATGAAAGAGCCTCCCTTAAACCCATTTTGAAATCTCGTAGACTATAGGTCTATCCTAAACAGAGTATATTAATCACTTCACATTCCTCATCCGAAATGTAAGCAGGTTTCTTTCTCACATACACATCCCATACTTTCTCTTGTATCCACACCATTCTATATAAGTTTCATATACATATATGTCTTGTTTGGTTTAATGTGATTTATAGGATAACTATACTTGTAATAGGTTTTAAATTATTAGAATTTTATTTATATATTATATATATTTTATAATAATATGTTATTTAATAATTATTCAATTAACTAATAACTCTGAGAAACTATATAAGGACTGAGTTTTGAGATAGGTGTGTCTTGGTTTGATGAAGCGACTGTGAAAGTGCTTACTGTGTACACCAATAAAGTTTGGATTGAGTTAACAGTGGAAGTTTGTTTTTCAACAGAGAAAGTTCATATTTTGCTGCTGCATGGTTGCCTCTGCCATATCTTTATTGTTTATTGTTTCATTTATTTGGATGTGCTGGACAGATTGGAACAGTTGTGGGTTATGAATATGCATACAGCTTTCAACTTGAACATTCTAGCATATTCTGTACAGTTGGGTGTAATTATGCATACAGCTTTCTATCTGAACAGTGTAACAAAATCGGTACAGTTGTGGTGTATGATTATGCATACAACTTAGTAGCACTCCCAGGATTCAAACCCCTGCTGTGTGTGACAAAAAAATTACAGCTAACATCACAGTACACTGTGCTATCATGGAGTTGATACGTTTTCTGCTGTTTTCTATCTAAGTCTCCCTCATTTGTACAATATGACTGACCTCTTGGCACTTCCAACATTGTTATGCAGGACTTCATACTCATATTATCTGCATACCACAGTGTGGGTGACACTGCTTAAAATACAACAGTACTATTATAGTATGCAACAGTTCACCAACATATGACTGAAGAGTAAACAGAAGCACTCCAGGGGTTATACCTTTATTCACAGACTATTACACATTTATTTCTATTGGTACAACACTTTCTAAGGCTCTTATATTTATTTGTTATGATGACAGTACATGCAGACTAATTATTAACCTGCCTCATGATGCAGCCTTTGCAACCTAGCATCATGGGCTTGCTGGTTTGCAGCCCGCTCATCTGCAGCTGCCGGAGAAATACAGTGATATTTAGCCATACCTATTCATAGTATACACAAGCTAGGCAATTCTTAACTACTTAGTAGAATGATTACTTACTCAGTACTGGGGCTTTAGCCATCTGCCGAGACTCCTGGATACACTGTTCCAGTACATCTCCCCTCTGCCATTTCAGGTCAGCATGGTGGTGCCTGACCTGCTTACCAGTCCGGGGGATACCTATGGCATTGGTGAGGTCACAGGCGAGACTGTGCCAGGCCTCAGTTTTATACTGTGAGCCCTGGTACTGGCCCTGCAGTAGTCTCTCCTCATGATGTGTTAGCAAGAGCCATACCATGACTTTTGACTCCTGGATGCCCCAGCGCTGTGCTCTAAAATGAGTGCCTTCAGCCACACCAGCCATTCTGCCTGCAGTAGGAAGCTACAACCAGTTATGGAACATATTCCCGCTTGTGTGGTTTAAATACGGCCAATTACCTGCACTTTTCCGTGATTGGCCAGGTTTGAAAAGGCTAAGCTATGGGCACACCTGCTTACCTAAGGTTGGCAGTGCTTAAAGGGGTATACTGCTAGGCAGATTGGATTGGCTCCCCTAGACATTGGTTACACTTACTAAGTTGAGCTGTGCTGCGGTTAGCATTGCTTAATAGTTAATTAACACTATATTTGCCTTTTGGCAATGATTTATTATTCATTACAGGTTCTATGTGTGTCTGGTATTTATGATTCTACACTTCTACTACTTCTACACTTTATTACAATAACACCTCACATATATGCTTACTGCAGCACTCCAGTTCACATATTTATGTTATGTAGCAGGTTATACCACTTCACACTGTACATAGATTCAGTTCACATGTTTGGTTTGATTTTCCTGTGGTGAGGATTAGTTTGCTGATACCTCATTCATATCTATTGCTATGATGGTTTAGTGGTTAATTACTGTGACTATAGTGTACAGGGTCCTGAGTTCGAGCCTAGCAGAGGCAGTTTCTTTTGTTGCTGGGCAGAACATGGGCCATTGGGTACAGAGTGATTAAGGCACTTTAACGCAGTTGTAAGCAGGTTTGCGCTGGTTTGTGCAATGGTACACACTGCTAACCTCCGGTTACAGTTTCTTACACTCAGTTACCTTCTACTTTGCTTAATCTGTGTAGGCAATGCTTACCCCCACACAAATGCACTTAAACACACTTACTAGTGCTTATATATGCTTACTACTGCTTATTTGTGCTTAAACCTGCTTACTAGTACCTTATTCATTATGACACTGACAATTCACATGTGCATTAAATATAGTACTCCAGCTCACATTTAAATTTTATTATGTAAGTTATAGAGCAAAAAGATGTAAAAATATGTTCATATACAGATTTCATATGGAAAATGATATGTGCTGCAGTGGGACTCAAAACAAGAATGTCTGTTCATTAGGCAAATGCTCTAACCACTACACTATTGCTGTGCTGCTTAATTTGCATATATATTCCTTGTTATCCTCTTCAGCCTTTTCAGTTGCTTTAACCATAGCTAAGTGATGGGCAAACCCGCGCACCTATGGTTAGCTGTACTCGGGTAAAAAAAAAATAAAAGGGTTTCTTCATTTTATTTATGTGTACTCTTGCTATTATACACATGGGGACTGTTGGTGGGGATATGCGGACACCTATGAGTGGTCTCACTCATTTATTTACAGTTTCTGCTGTTCTACTTTGCAGGGGCATGTTTATTCTGAGAGCTCTGCTCTTAGACACACCCCCTGCACTCATCCACGCTCCTTGTAGGATTAGGAGGTCAGGCAGTGTGCCTTCATTAATATGCAAGGCGCGCTGCCGTCCTCCTACTAAACTGCTGCTTCTGTGCAGGATTTGATTCATCCTGCAAGAAAGATTAGTAAATCCTGGGGATGTCTTTTAAGAGAGGTTAATTATCTTAAAGTTACATTCAGTATAAATACCTTCTACCTATGCAAACTGTTCTTCCTCCCTCTCCATTTTTGATGACTGTTTCTGTACTTTTTGATTGTTCCTTGCTTTTCAGCATTTGGAGTGGATACTACTTGTGCCCACATTCTCTCTCCCATTCCATTCCAAAGTCTTAATAAACATTCACAGATTGAAAAAAATGCGAACCTCTACCATTCTTATATCTTTTTTCAAAACCATTGCCAATAGATTTATCACGATTTACTCCTGCAGATGTTTTCTGAGCTAAATGCTCTCACTTTCTGACCTCAACATTCACCTTAGATGAATTGGGAGGCACCTGGTTGCCATCAATTAGTTCATCACTGCTGATTGCTGCCAAATCAACCAGCTCATTTCTAGAATACACCACACCTCCTTTATAATTGGCATGATCCCTTTCAATTTTTTTTAGCTTTCTTTTTTTCAAAACCTCATTCTCTTTTATCAGTTTGTCATGTATAAGACAAAATTTAGTGTCAAAGTTCTCAGCTGTAGTGTCCTCTTTGAACTTAAAATAATTCATTGTGATTGAGTCATTTAGCTCATGAACTTTTTGCTTGTAGTGACCAATCAAGATAGACATATACTCCATACCTGTCTTTTGGTTGAGCTCAATCCACCTATCAATAAGTTATTTGCTCAAATCATTGCCAACCATCATCTACTTGATTCTAAGCCCCTTTTAGATTAAGTTTTAGAAGTTGCTAATAGATTGGACACTGAAGATGAATTAGACTGAAGAAGTATTGCAGGCAATTAAGATTAGATGTCAGCAACCCTCCCAGGATTGAATGACAGGGAGAATTTTAAGATTTATTTAAAGAGGAAAAGTCTTAGATATTAAAGCCTGCAGTAATTGATTAATTGTTTAATTATTCTGATTGGTTTTAAGTTTATTTGGTAGTGTATATAATCGGGTGCTTTGCTTACTAATATGTCATTACATCTGCTAGAGTGATGATGTTCAGAGGAGTAGCTAGCACAACTAGCACCCTGCGTCATTCCCATGACCCATGAATTAGCATCAGTTCTTCAGGTGAAGAGTAAAAAAAAATGACTTTTGCAAATCCTTCGGTACACTACTATGTGCTCCCCCCACCCCCAGCTCTTCAAGAGACAAAAAAAAAAAATCAACTTTCACAGTACTGTAGAAAGCAGCAGATTTTTTTACTACAGTAATGTAATCAGTCATGACCCAACAAATCCAAAAAAAACACAGCCTTTAATACAAAACAAACAAAAAAGTCTTCAGACTGTCACATTACGTAGCCATTCACGATCCACAAATCCATACCCCCCCATCTCTCAACATAAAACTAAAAAAAAAAATGTCTTCGGACCTTCACAATCATAACCCACCAAATCCTCAAACCCTCACCCTCAATACAAAAGTTTATAATAAATTCTTCAAACCTTCACGTTATGTAGCCAGTTATGACCCACCAAATCTACATACCCCCTCCCTCAATACAAAACTAAAAACAAATGTCTTCAGATTACTGTAGGAAGCCAATTGGTTTCCTACAGTATTACAAGCAATCACATCCCCCAAATCCATGCCCTTACCTGGCTCTTCAAGTGAAGGGCAAAAAAAAAAAGGTTTTTAAGATTAGTCTAGAAAGCTGATTTCTGGAATAGTTCAGCCAACCTGCAGCAATCCCACTCTTTGCAATATCTGACAAGATATTTGTTTATGTCTGATTTTATGTTACCAGGGAGTAAGATTTCAAAAGTAACACATAGGTTTTGGAAAGAGGCTTCATTCCCCTGTACCACCTTATTGTGTGCTAACCCTAACTCTGTCACTACCTCTAACCCCAACCTTACACACCACCTTACCAAAACCATTTCTCTAACAGTATTACTACACAAAATGTTCATACATCCACTCTTCAAATGCAGTGACTAACACACAAAACATTAAGCTGTCACCTAACCTAGCTATTATTCTAACTCTTACCCAGAAACATTTTCAAATGCACTGACATTCTGCAGCCAACACAAACAAATACATAATACTGAATCAATACCCTTCCCTAACCCACACTGTAACCCTAATCCACAAACACTCATATACACACATGTACAACTAGTGCTGAAGCTTTCAGTATTTCCAAAATACTTCATTGTGATGCCCCTGCGCTGGCCCAGTAATCAAGGAGCCTCAATTTTCACTACTGGAAACAGCTAGGAGATACAGACATTGGAAGGATGACAAGTACACACACACAGTAAAGTGCAATTTCCCATAAGAACACACAGAGATCGCAGTCTGTCTGGGGCTGGTTTTTCTGAATGAAACTATCAAAATTATCTCCCCTCTGTAAATTGTGGAAGAAATTTACTGACCACCTTTGTTGCTACTAGAGTTAGTTACTCCCTTCTTCATTACCTCCGTGACTCTGGTGAAGAGTCAGCATCTCTTTTTCATGTTGCCTCTGCCTCTCCTTCTCCTAAGCCTCTAAATTTTGCATTTTTCTCAGCCTTCAGACATCTCAGTCTGTCTGTTGCTTCTTTTTGTAAATACTTGGCCTCCAGCTCAAGTCTCTTTAACTCCAGACAGATTTTTTTAAGTCATCTGTGGAAAGGTTGAGCTGTCGATTATCTGAGAGTTGTACATCTCCAAGGCCAGCCTTGTTTTCCTCCTGATCACTGGTCTGCGATGCAGCTGTGTCCAAAGC
>NC_056725.1:482767301-482802301 GCF_019279795.1 Protopterus annectens | reverse complement strand
ATACTTATTTAAAATGTTTTCAGTTAAATGTTCTTTGCATTTTAAGTGATTTTAGGTACATTATATTTTATCTTATTGAGTCAGCTCACCCCAAATGTTTATGATAAGTTTAATATGTTTAGCAATTGGCACAGAGGATTAATGAGCTGTTAAGCCATTTCACATGGTGCAGTAGTCCAGCATTTAGCTCTCCTCAGTCTCCTTTGTCTAAATGTATGACTACACAAGTCACTTAACCAAACAGTGATCCCAGGCTGAATCTAAAAAATGTCCATTGAAATCAGTGCTCTGCCCCAGTAAACAAACAAATAAATATAGACTCAATATTTATTTTTTATTCCTTGCAACCTCCCTTCTTCTATTATCTTGTCAAGTTTACAGGAAGAACATCTTATTGAAGGAAATGAAAATGAGGTAGGGGTGCAAAGGATAAGAGATCTAAGAATTGTTTTTTTGGTAAAAAATAGTTTATTTTATTTTAATAACAAATAACAATCAGAGTAAAATAAAACACCCAAATAACTATTTACATACATCCACAGGTGTGTAATATATCAATGTAATACAAATTAAGAACAGTTAATATTTTTCAAGCAAATCTTTAAGTTTTAACCACAACTTAAAGGAATGAGTAATACTAGAAGTTCTTATCCTAATTATATGCAACTCACTACTACATGCAGTAATTGCCATACTAAGAAATTCAGTACAAGCGGGATTAGTTTTACTCTTCCAGTTCTTGCTTATTATATTCCTAGCTATTGCTAGTATATACCAAAGAAGAGGCACTTGAGTCCTTGGAGCTATTTCAGGGATCAGAGCATGAAATAAAATCAGTGACTTGGAAATATTACATCTATCCGACCACAATGCTTGAATAATGTTATTAATTTCTTACCAAAAAGAGGAGATGACCTCACATTCATATACCATATATATATATATATATATATATATCCAATCAGCTATTAACTCGGAATCACATCTCCAACATTTGATTTTACTTGATTTATACATAAATGTAATCTATAAAGAGGATGTAGTTTTTTTTTCTATTAACTTTAATACTATTTTTTATCTTCATCTGTAAAATGTATTAATTTTTGTGGAATAATTCCAAAAAGTATTGTCTAAGTATAAAACGTCTAATCTAAGAATCATATAAATCTGTAATAAGGAAGACTAGTTTTCATTTGCTTTATTATTAATAATAATTAGGAATTCCAATATTTGGGAGACAGATTTCCTATCCAAGTTAAATATTATATTTATTCTTGAGTTTACAAAATCCCTACATATCTACAGTGTTAACCATGATTGTATCTAGTCATTAAGTTTTCAACAGAATGAATTTCAGTTCCATTTAAAAATTGATGCCAATAAATTAAGTTATTTTGTTCTTTTTGAACTATCATTATAGTGAAATTGTGAGTGACTAGGCATTCATTTGTATATACTATTGGAAAATTGAAAGTATTAGGTTTTTAATACAATAATTAGAATATATGAATTTCCAGAAGGAAGGAATAATATTATTTATATAGGGAATTTGATTAAAAGAAATGTTTCAATTTAAACAATATCCTTTTAATAGCCAGACAAAACTGTTAGGAACTATTTGCTTATGGCAATTAGTAATATGTTTGTTAAGTTTAGCTAACAATAACTGATGTATTAGTTTTCATTTTGATTCACGATGAAGTTCTGCACAATGTACTAAGGTTACAATAGCTGAAGTAGTATACAACTGAATATCAGGAACTCCTATTCTGCCTTTATTCCAACCTACTGTGTGCCAATTAAAAGAAACCATTGGTTTACTTGGATGCCAAATAAACTTAATTAGGATGTCATTAATCTTGTCATTATTATTATTATTACTATTATTATTATTATTATTATTAGTGGAGACAATTAATGATAGCATAACAAATAATATTTTAGGGAGGATTGCCCTCTTAATTAACATTAAATGTTATTCCATAGTAAATAAAAATGTATTCCAGCTTGGGACTAGACTTATAGTTTTAACAATAACCTGTTGAAAATTCACTTGTATTATCTCCTTACTATTAGATATAA
The DNA here is from genome assembly GCF_019279795.1 of Protopterus annectens. Lineage (NCBI taxonomy): Eukaryota > Metazoa > Chordata > Ceratodontiformes > Protopteridae > Protopterus > Protopterus annectens. The sequence continues at coordinate 482,800,219 of NC_056725.1, read as the reverse complement.
TGATGATACCAAGATATTTAATTTAAGACATATTTCAATTGAAATCAGAATATTTTTATAAGGATTTTTAAATTTCTTATTGATTAATAATGCATTCATTTTATTAGAATTAAATTTAAAGTTTGAAATAGTTTCAACTTGCCTTGTAAAACTAATTATATATTCTAGTGATTTTTCTATATTTCCTATTGTGAGCAGAATGTCATCCACAAAGAGTTGAATCTTTAGTTCCAAATCAGCTTCTATTTTTATACCATAAATATTTTTGTTTGACCAAATAAAATTAGCAAAAGATTCTATTATTAGTGCAAACAGTAGTGGAGATAGTGGGCACCCTTGTTTAGTATCCTTTTGGAGTTTAAAGAGATTAGAAATAAATTAATCTATATTGATGTAAGCACAAGAATTAATGTAATACTTTGAAATTAATGCTATTAACTCAGCTGAGAAGTTATATTCTTTAAGTGCTTTAAATAAATAAGGCCAATTGACTGAATCAAAAGTTTTGGTTAAATCAAAATGAATGATAGAAAGTTTTTTTAATTTTTATTTACACAATCTATTTGTGTGTGTATCTTATTATACTATCATCTTCCTCTCTATTCAAAATAAAACCTGTTTGATCATTGTTAATTAATTTTGGTATTATTAGATTAATTATATTTGCTAAAATGGACATGAGCATCTTATAGTCAACATTTAGGAGTGAAATGGGTCTATAAGAAAAGCATTTTGTAGGATCCTTGTCTTGCTTCAGGATAAATGAAATAATGGACTATTTCCATGATCGGAAAACATCTGAAGAAGCTTTTATTTCCCTGAAAATGTTTTCTAGTATAAATACTACATTATCTGGCAATAGTTTATATACTTCAGGTAGTAGACCATCTAAACCAAGAGCCTTATTATTTTTTAACTTTAATTTGATCTTTTATTTCTTTGAAAGTAAAATATATATCAATCGTATTTAATTTTTCATTTGTTAATTTATTCTTTATATTTTCCTTTAGGAAAGTAACTACTATCTCATTTGCTAAGCTATTTCAATTTTTTATATTTATTTCCACAGAACAGTTTAAAGCGCTCAGGAATATCCTTAATATCTGTTTTCCATTCTTTTTTGTTATTTATTTATAATGTAATTTCTTTAATGTGATTTAGTCTATTCATTTTCTTAGATCTAATAGCAAGTTTATTTAAGCTTTATGGGGTCACTGAATACATTTTAAGTTTTAGTTTTAAAGGTTTATTGGCTATTTATGATTTAGAATTTCAACATATTTTGTATTCAAAGTGTTCACTTCAGACTGATTAATAGTGTCATTTGGTTTTAGGTCTAACTTTATTTTATCTGTTTTCATTTGTAATATATTTAATTGTTTAGCTCATTCTTTTAGTTTATTCATATACCAGCATGTTATTCTACCACTTAAGTAAGCCTTTAGTGAGCATCAAAGGATGATATAATTTACTTCCCCCTTGGTATTTAGGGTCGATATTAGAACACTGAACTTTCAAAATTTCGAGTGTTCTAATATCAAACCCCATTAATCGAAAATTTAAAACATCGAACATACAGAACAGCGAATTTTTTTCCTAGGGAAAAAACTGGTATTCCAAAACATATACACACAACACAAGCATACCAAACAAACAGCAATCCACACACATACACCTAAACTCTTACACCTAACCCTACACTAAACTATACATACACCACTAACTATCCATTTACCTTAACCCAAACCCTAACCCTAAGGTCCGTCACTATCGCACAGCCACCTCACCCGTGCCCTAACCCTAACTCACCTACCCTGCCCTAAGCCTCACGTTCACACAATCACACACTTACCTGACCCGCGCCCTAACTCACCTAACCCACCCTAACCCTCACATCCACATATTCGCACACTTACCTGAACTTAACTTTCCACCACAACACTGAAAATACCGAAGCAACAGAAATGGACAACCAAATTCTTTCTCTAGAAAAAAATTTGGTTATCTGTTTCTTTGATATTTTCAGCATTCGCTGAAAATGGGTCGATATTAGAACACTCAAAATTTTGAAAGTTTGATGTTCTAATATAGACCCTGTAGTTATTGTCATAAAGTTCTTGATCTCATTTATATACCGCTATTTAAATCCTTTTATTTTAACAATGTATGCTGGTAGTCTTTTATGATGAATTAAGGCATTAGTTATAAAATATTGTTGAATACAATAGCATTTTGTTCTGATAATGGACATGACACTATGGAAACTTCTTCAAATTTAGGTATTTTTTGAAGAATTTTCAAATCAGAAAAGAAATGACAAGCGAAAAAGTTCTGAATAGTTAAAGGATAAATGAATCAAATTATGAATATTTAAATTCCACTTTAGGAGCATTGAATTAAGTAGAGATATCTAGTTAGCACATTTTAATCTGAGGTGGGGATACTGTATCCCACTTTGCCCACAGCTCCACCTTAGTAATGCATGCTAACCCTAACCTTGACCCTAACTCTGCCCTGCAGCTAAAAAAAAAAGCTGTCATGAATGCATATTGCAGAACTGAGACATGCATGTATTTGTTTCTCAATATTTTTTGTGTACAGAACACACTCAGACACACACACACACACACACACACTCACAAATACACAAAATCAATCCCCTAACCTAATCCAAATGCTAACCCTAAACACTCTCAATCATATACACTCAAATAATCCCCCTATCAAACCTTTACTTTAACTCAAACCCATACACTCACACACAAACACAAACACGCATACACATATTCATATACCTACTACACATCCCACTTACTTGTTTTGATGAAACACACACACACATGACAAAATGGTCAACTGGACACTCAACCTTAATACACTACACTTCTGCTTGTCAGTGAAATCATTAGACAAGCAAACCAATTGCACCTGCATGCATATGTGTGTATATTTTTTCATATTTGTTGTTTTAGTTATATACATTTTATAGTAGTTAATATGGTCATAGCCAGGAAAGAGACTTTTAGCCTGGTGGGCAATCACTTCTTGGCCTATACCTCCTATTTTCTTCCCTTCTGCATTCCTGGTCCAGTTTAAGCTCCAATGACCATGACATGGGTTAACTGTACAGTACTTGTAATGGCCAATCTTGTCAAGGAGGCTTATTTTACTCCACTGAGCAGAATGGACAGACATGTGAGAGGGTTTTATAGTATGCAACTCACATAATGTGGTCATGGGTAAAGAGGTAATACATTATACAAAATTATATTTTGGTGAAACATGTCTATAGAAATATATATATATATATATATATATATATATATATATATATATATATATATATATATATACACATAAACATGCTAATTCTGGTTTAACAAGTGAAGCCAAATTGCTATTTAAGTTATACAATAAAATTCATGGTCATATCTGCAATCACAGCCAATCTTTCTTTCTTGTTATTACTAAACATATACTCAGACTTTACATCTTTTAAAAGTGGCATAATTTTGTTGGGTTGTCTTTAAAACCAGTTCTACCCATAATATTTCTTAATGACTTTTCACTCCCACCTTCTTTTCTTTCTCCTCTCCTCACCAAAGATCATTGAAGTCCTTTAAAAAAATCACCACATTAGCTAATAAATATTTTTTTCAAAATGTCCAATACTTCCATAAATCTTTTTTTTTTCTTTTTGGAGGGGATATACTAAAATTAACCAAACAAATTACTTTTTTGTTTACGCAGTCAAGTATCAGAATTCTACTAGATATAGGAAAAAATCCAATTTTCAAGTACTAACTCTAAATTTTTCTTAATTAAGATTACCACTCTGGAATATTATTCTAGCTCAAAGGAACAAACATCTTACCCATATAAAAGAAAACTTGCCCTGTTCACTTTTCTGAATATAATTAATGTTTAATAAAACACATATCTACTTTTCTTTTTGAGACTGTTATAACATGTTTAGCTTTCACTTTGAAGTATTCACCTACTGTCCTATAGAACCCACAACATATTAAATATTCTCATCTCAACTCAGGCTGCTGCACTGGTACAGAGAGATAAAGCCCTGAATATGACACAAGTAGCTTGAATTCATTTAGTGGATCAGATGTCTTATGCAGATGGCATAAGAAGGAGTGACTTGGCTTTGGCAGTTCATCATTTCTTGGGGAAATTGGCATGGTAGCACATGCCTTTTGCATATGTTCACAACACAGAATCAATGGGAGAGACTGAACACCCCATAGGGGTGCTGGATTCTAGGATGCACCGATGCTTAGAGAAGCAAGTGGCACACCCTTTTTCACTTCCATTCCATGGCAGAACCTGCGCATATTACTAGCCAAGCACAGTAGGATTATAGCTACAAAAAGCAACAAACCTGAACAACCCCAGATGTTTGCCTAAATGACAGCCCTGTCTCTGCTGGCTGTCAATATGGTATACGGGAAAAAATAGGCCAGTTGACTGAGAGATGGCCTAATGGTCAGCAGGCAGCTGAGGCAAAAGCATTTTAAAATATTTTCATCTGAACTCATAATATTGTGTTGTGTATCACTTGGTAAAACAGAAAATACATTTGTAGTATAAAACATCTCTGCTTCACCATCAGATTCCTTTCTTCATTTCTTTCATTATGGCAATTTATAGCCCCATCTTGTACAATGTCACTTGTTTGGGTGGCCTAATGGTTAAGGTCTTTGCCTTACAAATACAAGGTGCAGGGTTTGAGTCTCAAAAGGGATACTTGGCTAAGCTTAAAATGGCTCGCAAGGGCAGTTAGCTTAGTACGAACCTAACCTATTTCATTTTCATCCATTAAATTTCTTCTTCTCCATTAACATCACCAACATTAGTTACAGTTTATTTTGTAACTCAATAACAGTGTATTTTGCTTCTTGTCAATCCATTTATTAATGTTCCAATTTTGTAAATAGTACATTCCACTGAGCAGTTCAGTTTAAGATGTCTTGTTGAATTCTACATTCCGCTGTTGAAAACAAAAAAAACACAAACGGCTAGGTACTGAACATTAAACATCGAAAGATGAAATTAGTGAACTACTTCTATGAAAATAAATTCATTGAATGGCCATAGTTGGCCAACAACCAGGAAGTAACATGACTCATAAGGTAAATGAAGGTAAAAGTTTTAAATTTGCCCTATTCACCACTGTAATGTGATATCAGAGTTGGTGTATATATATGTATATATATATATATATATATATATATATATATATATATATATATATATATATATATATATATATATATATATATATATATATATATATATATAGGGGAAGGGGGAGAATCTCCCCACCTCCTTGGATGGTTGTGTTTGTGATATTGGCCGACTATGGACATTCAATGAATTTATTTTCATTGAAGTAGTTGTTTGCTAATTTTACCTTTCAATGTTTCACATTCAGTATTTAGCCATTCACATTTTTTTTGTTTCCCATAGCTGAACATAGACCCATCTTGTTCGTCCACTCACTACACATCTTCTCTATATGCAAACATTAATTGCATTTTCAACTTCCCCACCAAAACTGCATCCTTTTTTATTAAAGTAACTCAATTTCCTTTTTATTTTCTATAACATTATTGCTTTTGGTGAATGGCACAAATCATCTTTTATAGACAGATCATAGGACAATTGCCCATGCACCTACTCCATCCGAGTCTCTTATATTATTTTGAAAACTAAACATTTTCACACAGGTCAAGCAAACAAGATGTTAACAGAGATTCAGTCATACTTATAGACCTAAACTAAATGATGATTCTACTTATCTTGCTCACTTCAAAAGTAGTGATTCCATGGAGTACTAACAGCTAGCTTCTGCATAACAAATAAAGCAACATTTGTCTCACAGAAAATATTAAAAACTACTCTTTATGGAGATGCTTAATTGCTTTAATCTAAACTGCTTGGAACTCCCTAAAGCTTGAGCACATGCAACCACAAGGAAAGTCTGTTTAGAGGATGCATATCCACATAGTAATACAAAAACACTTTGCTCACCCTTCAGCCTAGAACCTCTTGCTTTTCTGCAGGTCTGAGCTGCAGACTACATAACCCTTGAGTGCTAAAGCTCACTTGTTGTAGCTATTCACTAAAGAGAAACTCAGAATTCTGGCACTGCAACACTGGAAGAATCTCTGTCAGGATGCTTGTTTTCCCTTAGTTTCAACAGATTCAGTTTCTGCCTTATACAAGTCTTTGTCTGTGTCTTACATATTATCATTCCAGGACAAATTTGTCTCACCATCCCTTACATCAGTGAATTTCTTAAACTGTTCATCCAACATACCTTCAGAGTGCATCACAATTCATTTTTTTATCATTTTCTGTACTGTCATAAAACTTTGTAGTCAAGTTAACAGCACACTGCTGATAACCAGTACTACATACCACCTCCACCATCATCATGGAATACCCTAACCTTTCAGAAAGACAGAAGTACTTTATTAAAATAAAGCAATTACATAATTTTTAAGTAAGTGAAATAAATTAATAAGAAGTAGGAGTAATTTATTAAAATAAAGCATATTCCTACAATTGTAAATAAACAAGTAAATAAATAAGAAGCATATACATTATACACACACGTGTATATATATATATATATATATATATATATATATATATATATATATATATATATATATTATATAGATATATATATATAGATATATAGGTATATACATATATATATATATATATATATATATATATAGATATAGATATGCACATATATATATATACATTTGCTATAATTTTAGCAATTGCGACAGTGTTAGATTGCTAGATAATGCAACCAGAAGGTTGGAAGGTGAGAATGCCACAGGCTACTTGTTTGAACGAAATGTCAAACATCAAATCTCAAACCTGCACAGACACAGGGACAAGTGCTGACATGGGTCCAGAAGGGGGGGGGGGTCAGTCTAGGTGTTTGAACAAGTAGCCCTTGGCATTCCCGTCTTGCGATCTTCTAGTCGTCTTATTATGTTATTTAGCAATTTAACATTGTAGCAGTCACTAAAATGATAGTAAGCCTACATATATATATATATATATATATATATATATATATATATATATATATATATATATATTTTTTTTATATGTATATATATATATATATATATATATATATATACAGATATATATGCATATATATATATATATATATATATATATATATATATATATATGTATAGATATATAGATATATATATAGATATATATATATATATATATATATATATATATACACACACACACACACACACACACACACACACACACACACACACACACACACACACACACACACACACACACACACACACACACAAACACTAATTTCACTAAAATCTTACTTACAACATTGCATTTCTGCACTCCAGTCCTAATTGAATACTAATTCTTGCTATCCTTCATCCCAAATAAAACCGCACAACTATCATTAGTATTCTAACTACCTTTTCTATGTTTGTGCATTGCAATAAATCCCAAATAAAGTAATAGTCCAATTAACATTCTGTAAGCAATCAACATGAAATTTTTCTTAAGTATTTTCCCAATACCCACATTACTGAATACATCTCCTAAATACATGAGAATTGTCTGTTCTACCACTACTTTTTTGTAACCAATTTTTATTTCATTTGTACTTCATAATAGCTTAAGCATCTTACTTGAGCAGATACTTGTGTCTCTGTTCATCCCTGAATATTCTTTCTCATGGCCCTGTCTCTATAAGTCCACCCTTCTGCAGAGAAAAATTGTTTGACAGACTAGCATACCATTTTCTTTTTTACCTCAGCCTTATTAACACTAATTTCCTTTTGAAATATCCCAGAGATTCAATAAAATCTGTGTAGGCTTCACTTGAAGCATACACAGACCCCCAGATTCTCAAAAGCTTGCACGGCGTGCATAATTAGTGTTAGATGAAAGCCAATATGGCAGATGAGTGATTCACATATGTGCACGTCTGACGTGTGTGAGCGCTGTAGCACTAGTGCTGCACTCCCCAACCCCCGTATGCAAATCACCCCATTTGCAGGTAAAACCATTCAAATGAGGTAAATTTGCCATCCAGGAAGCAGGAATCAGGGCATGCAGAACTAGCATAATATGTAGAAATGTACTTGGTTAGTAACCGAGTAAGGTACTGCAAACTGCAAAACAGAGCTATGACAGCTCCAAATAAAGGCTGCATTGCATTGGGGAAGCATGCCAATGGCAAAGTAGAAAGCCATTGGCATTGCAAACAATGCCAAATGTACAAAATACAACTTTTATGATATGTCCAACGATCACGTCCATTGAAGCATAGGGTAGCGGTGCGCAAACGGGATCGGGGAAAATAATAAAATGAACCTAAAATAAGCATTCTAACTAAAAGCAGTAGTCTGCCATGCAAGTCAATGGCAAACAGAAGACAACCTGACCAGTGAGTAATGGTTGCTAAGGGGGGAGGCTCAGTGTGGGACATGTAACTATGCATTAGCAGGCAGTCTTATGCAAATGAGGTGAAGGATCGTGAATCACAGTTTTCCCCAGGGTGTGAGGCAGGTCCCAAGAGCGTAAGAGTATAAATAGCTGGGTGCAAGACTAGGATATAGGTGACATCATGGGGGTGTGTGTCAGGCATACTGTAAGTGGATTGGAGCCCTGTGGCTCAGGATTGCTCCTAGCTTAACACAGCTAAGGTGTGTCTAAACCTGCCTAACACCCTTTACAAAGTGTAAGCAAGTGTGCGCACCAGGTTTTGCAGGAAGAAAAAAGAAGTTAAACCAGGAAATAGCAGCTCTGTGCACATTTGAACAGGGAGGCAAATGGAAGGGAAAACAGCAGTAGGAAGGTAATGAAGGAGACCTAGCTGAGCTGACTAGTGAAATGTATCAGAATCAGCCAATTACACAGGCAGCAGACCAGCCCAGCCTAGAACACTACTATAAACTAAGCAAGCACCTTCCCCTCTAGTTTTTCCACTGATGTATACAAGCGAGGAAATTTACAAAAAAAAAACGACAAAATGAGAAGGGCTGCAGCAGGCAACATAGAACAACATGTGCAAGAGGCTGAGGGTGGTGAAGATGTGAATGCTGCCGAACAGCCCACAGTAAGGAGACAGAGAAGAGTGTACAGACCCAGGGTAACCTACCAGGAGCTACATGAGCTGGAGATAGTGGAGTGCTATAGGGTGGACAGAGACATCCTACAGCAAATTGTTGAGCTGTGCCGGCCACACCTGACACACCAAACTGGCTGAGGGGAACCCATCCCAGTGGATATTAAGGTATGTGCAGGCCTAGGTACACAAGTCACAGTTACCTCCCAAAGCACAACTGGGGATATCATGGGCATCTCATAGACAACAGCATCGAGAGTATTCCACCAGTTACTGGATGCCGTGTCAGCACATGCCAGTAAGCACATATATTTCCTCAACAGACGTGAGGTGTTGACCAGCAAGATGCAGCTCTTCCACCAAATAGCAGAATACCCTGGGGTAGTGGGGGCTATAGACTGCACAAACTTGCGCATCAAAGCACCACCTGGTGAGCAGGGTAGGGCCTACATCAACCGCAGGAGCATCCCCTCCATCAACTGCCAGGTCGTATGTGATTCCCATGGCATAATAATGAATGTGTGTGCTGGCTGCCCTGGAAACTATGACGATTCACACATATGGCATCTGACACAGCTGTATCACAGATTTGCCAATGTGGACATCCCCTATGGTCACCTAGTGGGGGATGCTGGGTACTCACTTGAGCCGTGGCTGATGACACCCATCAGAAATGCACACACACCTGAACAACAATGCCATAATGAGGCAATCGCACAGACCAGACATATAATAGAGCCTGTGTTTGGGATGCTCAGGTCACAGTTTTGGTGTCTGGACACATCTGGTGGAGCCTTACAGTATTCACCAGCTACATGTACCCAAATTGTTATGGTATGTACTGTGCTACACAATATGATCCTGTGGAAACAGCTGCAGCAGGAACAGTATGGGGCAGGGCCACACAGTCCCCCACCAATGCCAAGGCCTGTACAGGCACAGAGTGACTCAGAGGAGGAACAACCTGAGCCTGCCCAGTAGGCAGAAGAAGGAGTGCCCAGTATGCCCTGGCCTTGGCAAAGAGGCAATGCATAGCATATGCACTGACACAGTAGGGACCCAAAGAATGACACCTCTCTCTGACTCGCTCAGACAGTAAAAGGGGTGCCAAACATGACACTAACCATGCTCAACCATATATAAGGAGTGTACTATGTGCATCTGACATAGGCAGCCCTCCAGCACCATTCTCAAGTCCTGCACACCCTCAAGGTAAGTCAATCAACCTACCAATTGCCAAATGGAGTAGAATGTGTTGTTACCTGTAGCTATGGTATGGATGTGACCATGCAAGGGAATTGGGTGGCCGAATGTTAAGTCAGCAGACAGTAGACACCCATAGTGGCAGCATGACATCTGTAACACATATTGGAGTCACCATTGTAGCCAGTACTACGCAGGGTGACAAAACCCACTGCAGGAAATGGGCTGAGTGACATGTATGTCCATAAGAGCCACACATGCCAGTCAGGAAGGTTCACATACCCAACAACAGTCTCAGCCAGTAGGACAGATGTAGACAAACAGAAACAAATGCTGTAATATGGCCTCTGAATGAGCCTTATGGGTAACCCCTCCCCCAGGCCTACACTGACAGACCACAACAGGCCAGGCAGTTGGATGTAAGTTGTGAAGGCTAGGAAGTCAGAAACTAATATGTAGGTAATTAAAGCTAAGATCTGTAGTACACTGGTATGCCTCTAGCCAGCAGGATAGGTAAGACTACAGACTGAAATGGAGTACCTGACATACCAGTACAGTCCTAGCAAATGTGTAAAAGTGTCAGATGTGCCCACCCCATCCAACGTACACTTATAGTAACAGTCAGGTGTGCCCCCCCCCCACTCCTGTGTAGAACAGTAGAAACAGTCAGGTGCCCCCCCCCCATGCTATGCAGAAATGTAGCAACAGTCAATGCCAAATGACAGATGGATACCCTGCAGACACAGCATGCTACCTGTCGGTGTACAGCACAAAGGTCAGCACCGCAGTACAAATTACCTGGACTTGATCCACACATGCAGTACAGATGGCCATACTGGGCATGCTCACACACTTAGAGGAATGAAGGCAATGTCAGTCAACAAAATACTGAAAGGTCATACTGGGCATGCTCACACACTAGATGAAGGCCATGTCTGCAAACACCAGTGGACCAAACATAAATGGCAGTCACAGTTCTTAGTGCAGACACATGTCAGTATGCACCACTCCTGCCTAGCACACACACAGTAGATAGGAATGCAGACATATATGTAAGGACAACATACTATAATAAGCCAAAGGTAGATGGACATAGATGTGTGTTGGAGGTGACCGTGACAAGGAGCCATCTGGGCCTGTCCCACCCAGCACACAGCCAAAGGACCCCAAACACATGAGGTGCAGATGTCTCTCACTGCAGATACTAGCCACCAGTATCTTTCAGCATGGCAGACTATATGGTGCACGTGCCAGCTGTGCAGCATTACTGTACAAGGAAGTAGTCACCTAGTAGCTGTATACATGTACCTGTGACATATGACCCTATTTGTGCCCTCATGTGGCATGTGAACCCCTACATCATGCACACACTGCTCTCACCATAGCAGTATTATGACAAGCCTGCTGAGGTCATCCAATGTGAAATACACCTTTGGGAGAGCTGTAGATCAGTAATCTCCATGGCACGTCCAGTAACTGCATACTGCTGTAGTGATAAACTAGTTAGGTAGTAGTTCTAACCCCAGACTTGGCAATTGTGTGAGTATGTGTTTGTGTGCATGTCTGTCTGTCTCTGACTGTGGGGAGAGAAACTTTTTAGGCTACTCACACTCTGTACAAATCATATACTCAACTTTGGCAAGGCTGCTGATGTCACTCACCTAGAAATACACCTCTGGGAAAGTCATAACCCAATAATCTCCGTAGTGTGTCCTGTAACTGCATACTGCTGTTGTATAATGGAATAGATAAGTAGGTGTTCTAACCTTAGACTTGTCAACTGTGTTTGTGTGTGAACGTGTGTGTGTCTGACTGACTAGAAAGCAATGCTTTTTAGGCTACTCACACTCCGTACAAATCATATACTCAACCTTGGCAAGGCTGCTGATGTCACTCACCTAGAAATACACCTCTGGGAAAACTACAGCCCAGTAATCTCAGTAGTGCATCCTGTAACTGTGTACTGCTGTAGTGTGATAAAGTAGTTAGGCAGGTGTTCTAACCCCTGACTTGCCAATTGTGTTAATGTGTGTGTCTGAATGAGTAGCGAGCAATGCCTTTTTAGGCTACTCACACTTCGTACAAATCATATACTCAACCTTGGCAAGGCTGCTGATGTCACTCACCTAGAAACACACCTCAGGGAAGGTTACAGCCCAGTAATCTACGTAGCACAAACTGAAGCTGCATACTGCTGTAGTGAGATAAAGTATTTAGGTAGGTGTTCTAACCCCAGAATTGCCAACTGTGTTTGTGTCTGAATGTGTGTGTCTAACTGAGTAGAGAGCAATAAATATGACAAAACAAACTTGTAAAATTAAAAAATAAAGGCAATGGTTTAATCCACCAAAAACTGTAAAAAGATAAACAATAAACATAAGCACTTTCGTACACATGCAATATGTGAACTTCTTCAGACAAAATCAAATCACAAGTGATCACTTATATATGGTGTACAATAAATGACATCACAATTCTAATTAAAGGTCCCACACACAAAATGCAACAACCTTAAAAAGTTTAAAATGCACACACACACACACACACACACACACACACACACACACACACATATATATATATATATATATATATATATATATACATATAAATTAATTTGCCACTTTGTAAAAACAACAATAATAATACTAAAAATATTTCTATAAACAATATTAATTTTAAATTTGTGTTTTATCTCTGAAAAGATTTAATTTTCAATAAACATTTAATGCAGCAAGCATCATTAAGCCCAGGATATGAAAAGGCATTCATTCTAAGCTGCCAATAAAGTTTCCTTTCACTAAATATACCTGCCATGGTCCCCCTCCAGGTCCTTTTTTTCACTTAGTCAATTATAAAATATAGAAAATGGTGACCATTATTCTCAAACACGTGTCTAGCCAAGGCATTATTCCTGTTCTGCTAACTGATACTAGGTTGGTGCTCATAAATTCTTTGCCTAAAATGCCTTTCAGTCTTACCAGTATAGAATGCTTGGCACAATTGACATTTTGCCACATAGATCACCCCTATGTGATCAAAATTAAATTTATCCTTAATTTTCCATTGGCTGTTGTTAATAAAAAAGGAATTAGACACGGAAATAAACTTACAAAAATTACAAACAGCACATTTCCATGTCCCTGCATTGGAAAAAGGAAATTTCATTGTATTATTTACATCCAAAATACTTTTCAAATTCTTTCCTCGCCTATACACAATCCCCATTTTTCAGGCAACCTCAAACTGGTCAAGGGATCTTCCGTTAAGGTCAGCCAATATTTCTTGATGATGCCTTTTAAATAATAAGCATCCATTGAAAAGGTAGCAATAAATTTAAGGGAAGGAAACTCCAAGAAAGTATTGATATTATTACTAAAACTCATGTCCCCATCTAACTGTTCTAATCCAAACACCATGAGGGATGGTGATTCAGCTTGGAAAGGGGTAATTGATGTACTAACGCCATGCAAAATATGCTTAAACCAACCTGTGTTCCTTTTATGACTAACGTCAGATATGATCTCGTTCACTAAATTATCTGGGTAACTCCTATTGATGAACATATTCCTCAAAGTATTGCCTTCATTAATGAAATCCGTGTCCAGGCTGACCATCCTAGCAGCTCTCACTAACTGATTTTTTTTATCACCCCTCTTTTAACATGGAAGGGGTGACAGCTGCTAAAATGTAAAAAAAAAAAAATTAGAATAGGTGGGTTTATGAAATATTTGGGCAAGGTATCTCATGTGGGTGTTGTCCTTCCTGACAAGAACATCCAAATAAGAGATGGCATCAGTATTAAAATCAAATGTAAAATTTAAAAAGGATGTAGAAGTAGACATTAAGTTAACAAGTGTTAAAGCTATATCATATTGTCTGTCTAGGATGATAAAAATATCATCCAAGAAAAGGGTATACCATACCACTTTTTCCTTGAACAGATTCCTTTTAAAAAGGATATAATTTTTCCACCATGCCATGACAGAGTTGTCAAAGGTCCCCCCTAATGGGGAACCCATGGCAACACCAGTTTTTTGAACGTAAAATTCATTATCAAAAATCAGGAAGTTGTTCATCAGAACAATCTCCAGTAAATACTCAATGAGATCAATTTACTCGCTTGGTACCCTTTTAAATAACAGAAATTCCCATACCCAATTAATCCCTAAGGCATGCGGGATAACGGAATATAAATCCTTCACATCAATAGTTAATAAATGGAAATTCTCATCAAAAACAACTTTACTTAAAGAGGCCACAAAATCCTAGGAATCGCAACAAATCTGCTTTTCTGTTGTTAAATACTTTTGCAATTTAAATCAACAAATTTTGCTCAGCGTATGTCATGCAATTCCAGCCGTCCACTATTCATAGGTTCATAGGTTCATAGGTAGGTACTAGGCTATCGGCCCAAGGGCCTATGTAAGCCTAGCCAGCAAGGTTCCATGGCTTATGCCACCCAAGAAAGTTATTTTCTGTTGCCACTTTCTAGCAGAGACACAGAAGTGATCCCCAGGGTGTATTTAGTATGTCCCATCCACTCATCAAGATTTTTCTTGAAGAGTGATAATGAAGAACTTTGCTTGACATAGATGGGTAGCTTGTTCCAGAGTATAGGAAGTCTCTGGGATAGGAATCTATCCCTCCAGCATGTCCTGTTTATTGTGATGACAAAGTTTAGGCCCCTAGAGTGTGTAGCTTGCAGAGATTGGAATTTCTTTAGGTGTAGCATGTCCAACAGCTCTGGGTTTGACATAGCTTTATATGTTAGGCAGAGATCACCTCAGAGTAGGCAATATGCTACGGAGTAAAGCTGGAGTTTTTTGAGACAGTCAGTGTAGGGGATTTGTTTGAGGCCAGTAATCCTCTTTGTGAGGTACTTCTGTGGCCTTTCCAGCTGCTGTAGATGTCTTGTGAGGTACATTCCAAAAGGGGCATTGTACTCTATAATGGGTCTAATGAGTGATGAGTAGAGGGGAACAATGACCTCTTTTTCCTGGGTGGAAAGTAGGGTTATTAATATCCTTATGGATTTTTGACAATCCAAACATAATAGTGGTCATAGGAACAGTCATATCCAAATAAATAAATAGATTAATATCATTCCTTTCTTCAATAAAAAGTTCATTAATGAGAAATTTAATTTTTCTAACTGCCCCATTAAATTCATTTAAGGATACTTTAACATAGGTATCAGACCCTAAAATATCCAGGATTTTCATATTATAATCATTGTGTTCCATAAAAATGAATCCACCCCTTTATCAGGTTTTAACACCCGAATACTTTGTGACCATAATAATTCTAGTGCATTGTATTCAGCATTGGTAAAATTGGGTTTAATAGCTTTAGAAAAACGTCCACTCAGTGTATGTCTAATATCAAGCTGACACAATTTTTCAAAAATAAGTAAGCTGTTGTGTAAAGGTGGGTTAAAAGTACTAGAAACACTCAATTTACTTCCAAAAGAAGTATTGTTACCAAAAAGAACATTCAAATTCATTTTAAGCACCATTAATTTCAGGTCCATCAAAGTCCTAGCTAAGTCTGCTCTTTTTGTTGGTATGACTGACAAACCCTTGGCTAGGAGTTCAATAAGTTCAAGTGGGGGATCAAATTATGTATAATTAAAAATCCGAAAGTCTTTTGCTGCATTGGTAAGAACCCGTAGTTTAGTGTCAGGTAGTACCTTCATATCATCCTTATGTACATGAAATATATCAACTAATGTCGTCGCCCGTTGTTCTTTTTCTTTTGGTAGTTCGATTGATGTCACTGGCATCCTTTCTGTGATGTTTTGTTGTTCTGCTGAGGGGCGCCATGAAAATTCTGTTCATTACCAACTCTATTAGCTTGATTTAAATGTTCACTGCGCTGGACCCCATTTACAACCTCCGTTTCATCAGCATTGGCACTGGAGGTAAGCGTGTTAGAGGAAACATCCACCTCAATGATGGAAAAAGTTACTTCTTGCTGAATCTAAAGTAACCTTTGTTCTATTATTGCCTGGTGGGATGGTATAAGCTTTACCATTAGCATAATCCCTCCTATCATCGTCTAATTTCCTGATTTTGTTCTATTTTAATTTATTTAAAGTGCTCTCAATGCTGCTATAAATGCAATTTAAATTGTATTTATAGCGGGGGAAGTCAATGTCTTCTTTTATAGAATTTTCTAGGGGTACAAGTTCTGTTTTCAAATGATCCATATCTTCATTGTAATATTTTACTAAAATACGCAAATAGTTGCAGCTCTGCTGGTCAAAGAGCTGCAACAATTCATGATGCAAAGGAAAGTCACATATCAAATCAGTTGGGTACTTCCAGTGGCATAACCCTTTAGGTACCAAACATAACTTAATACATTCATTGAGGTAAGACACCTCCAATTGTAACTTTTTAAATTTAAAAAGTTTATAATCAAATGTTTTTAGATTATTCACAATGGTGTTGCAAACAGTACTAGTGCTGAATGCTAGAGAATCTCATCTTAAATCTATACCAAACTGAACAGGCTTATTTAAACAGTCAATCAATGAGGGCATAGTAGAACTATCTGTAGAATCATTAGAACTGCCCTCAGAAGCAGAATTATTATTTATAAGCATTTTTCGCTGGTGACACAACACTAGAATAACTCCAGCCATCGCAGTTAGTGTTAGCTGGAAGTTCTGTGGAACAACGCACAGGACCAGTAATACCACTACTGGTACATTGAGTCCTACCTTGGTTACCAGTCAAAGCACTGAAACTGTCGAGTTTTCCAGCCAAGGTATCCACTCTAGAAAATAGTTGCTGTATAAGCAAAGTCAAATTCCCTATGCCATTCGCCTAACTAGGAGAATTAAACATATCCTGTGAATACAGTGATCCAGAACTGGAAGATAAACGGCTTGCCATAGAAAAAGCCAGTAAAAAATACAACAAAACAAACTTGTAAAACTGAAAAGCAACACCAAGGGCAAGGGTTTACTCCACCAAAAACTGTATTAGGACAAACAATAAATGTAAGCGCTTTCGTACACATGCAATATGTGAACTTCGTCAGACAAAGATCAAGTCACAAGTGATCACTTATATATGGTGTACAATAAATGACATCACAATTCTAATTAAAACATGAAAGGTCCCACACACAAAATGCAACAACCTTAAAAAAGTTTAAAATATCTATATATATATATATATATATATATATATATATATATATATATATATATATATATGTATATATATATATATATATTTATATACACACATATAAATTAATTTGCCACTTTGTAAAAACAATTTTTCTTCTTTCAGCTTTTCCAAGTTAGGGGTTGCCACAGTAGATCACCTGTCTGCTCATGATTGGCAGTGAAGTTTTATGGTGTCAAGTTGCCAGCCAGATGCCCAACCTTGCACAGAAGGCACACACATGCATGCACTCATGCCTAGGGCCAATTTAGAGTGTCCAATCCACCTACAGCATGTCTTTGGGATGTGGGAGGAAACTGGAGCACCTGGAGGAAACATACGTGACCACAGGTAGGACATGCAGACTCTGCACAGAAGGCACCCTAGCCAAGGATTGAACTGGAGAACCTCTTGCTGTGAGGCCACAATGCTAACCACTGTACCACTGCGGCTGCCCACACTTTGTAAAAACAATAATAATACTAAAAATATTTCTATAAACAATATTCATTTTAAATTGTGTTTTATCTCTGAAAGGATTTAATTTTCAATAAACATTTAATGTAGCAAGCATCATTAAGCCCAGGATATGAAAAGGCATTCATTCTAAGCTGCCAATAAAGTTCCCTTTCCTCTAAATATACCTGCCATGGTCCCCCTCGGGGTCCTTTTTTCAGTTGGTCAATTAAAAAATATAGAAAATGGTGACCATTATTCTCAAACACGTGTCTAGCCAAGGCATTATTCATGTTCTGCTAACTGATACTAGATTGGTGCTCATAAATTCTTTGCCTAAAATGCCTTTTGGTCTTACCAATATAGAATGCTTGGCACAATTGGCATTTTGCCACATAGATCACCCCTATGCTATCACAATTAAATTTACCCTAAATTTTCCATTGGCTGTTGTTAATAAAAAAGGAATTAGACACAGAAATAAACTTAAAAAAATTACAACCACAACATTTCCATGTCCCTGCATTGGAAACAAAACATTTCATTGTATTATTTACTTCCAAAATACCTTTCAAAATGCCATTTGTGCCAAGCATTCTATATTGGTAAGACCAAAATGCATTTTAGGCAAAGAATTTATGAGCACCAATCTAGTATCAGTAAGCAGAACATGAATAATGCCTTGGCTAGACACGTGTTTGAGAATAATGGTCACCATTTTCTATATTTTATAATTGACCAACTGAAAAAAGGACCCCGAGGAGGACCATGGCAGGTATATTTAGAGGATAGGGAACTTTATTGGTAGCTTAGAATGAATGCCTTTTCATATCCTGGGCTTAATGATGCTTGCTACATTAAATGTTTATTGAAAATTAAATCTTTTCAGAGATAAAACACAATTTAAAATTAATTTATATGTGGATCTATATATATATATATATATATATATATATATATATATATATATATATATATATATATCTACATATAATTTTTTTTTTTAACTTTTTTAAGGTTGTTGCATTTTGTGTGTGGGACCTTTAATGTTTTAATTAGAATTGTGATGTAATTTATTGTGCACCATATATAAGTGATCACTTGTGACTTGATCTTTGTCTGAAGAAGTTCACATATTGCATGTGTACAAAAGCACTTACGTTTATTGTTTGTCCTAATACAGTTTTTGGTGGAGTAAACCCTTGCCTTTGCTGTTATTTTTCAGTTTTACAGGTTTGTTTTGTCATATTTTTTACTGGCTTTTTCTATGGCAAGCAGTTTATCTTCCAGACCTGGATCACTGTATTCACAGGATATGATTAATTCTCCTACTGAGGCGAATGCTGTAGGGAATTTGACTTGGCTTATACAGCAACTCTCTTCTAGCGTGGATAGCTTGGCTGGAAATCTCAACAGTTTCAGTACTTTGACTGGTAACCAAGGAAGGACTCAATGTATCATTAGTGGCATTACTGGTTCTGTGCGTGGTTCCACACAACTTCCAGCTAACACTAGTTGTGATGGCCGGAGTTATTCTAGTGTTGTGTCACCAGGGAGAAATGCTAATAATATTTCTGCTTCTGAAGGCATTTCTAATGATTCTACAAATGGTTCCACTATGTCCTCATTGAGTGACTGTTTAAATAAGCCTGTTCAGTGTGGTATAGATTCAAGACGAGATTCCCTAAAATCCAGCATTTGTACTGTTTCCAACACCAGTGTGGATAATTTAAAAACATTTGACTATAAACTTTTTAAATTTAAAAAGTTACAGTTGGAGGTATCTTACCTCAATGAAGGTATTGTTATGTTTGGTACCTAAAGGGTTACGCCAATGGAAGTATCCAACTGGTTTGATACGTGACCCTCCTTTGCATCATGAATTGTTGCAGCTCTTTGACCAGAAGAGCTGCAACTATTTGCGTATTTTAGCAAAATATTACAATGAAGAATTGGATCGTTTGAAAACGGAACTTGTACCCTTAGAAAATTCTATAAATGAAGACATTGACTTCCCCCGCTATAAATACGATTTTAATTGCATTTACAGCAGCATTGAGAGCACTTTAAATAAATTAAAAGAGAACAAAATCACAAAATTAGACCATGATAGGAGGGATTATGCTAATGGTAAAGCTTATCCCCTCCCACCAGGCAATAATACACCAACGGTTACTTTAGATTCAGCAAGAAGTAACTTTTCCACCAATGAGGTGAATGTTTCCTCTAATATGCCTACCTCCAATGCCAATGCTGATGAAACGGAGGTTGTAAATTGTGTCCGGCACAGTGAACATTTAAATCAAGCTAATAGAGTTGGTAATGAACAGGACTTTCATGGCGCCCCTCAGCAGAACAACAAAACATCACGGAAAGGATGCCAGTGACATCAATCGAACTACCAAAAGAAAAAGAGCAACAGGCGATGACATTAGTTGATAGATTTCATGTACATAAAGATGATATGAAGGTAGTACCTGACACTAAACTACGGGTTCTTACCAATGCAGCAAAAGACTTTCGGATTTATAATTATACATCATTTGATCCCCCACCTGAACGTATTGAACTCCTAGCCAAGGGTTTGTCAATCGTACCAACAAAAAGAGCAGACTTAGCTAGGACTTTGATGGACCTGAAATTAATAGTGCGTAAAATGAATTTAAATGTTCTTTTTTGTAACAACACTTCTTTTGGAAGTGAATTGAGTGTTTCTAGTACTTTTAACCCACCTTTACACAACAGCTTACTTATTTTTGAAAAATTGTGTGAGCTTGATATTAGACATACACTGAGTTGGCATTTTACTAAATCTATTAAACCCAATGTTATCAACGCTGAATACAATGCACCAGAATTATTAAGGTCACAAAGTATTTGGGTGTTAAAAACCTGATAAAGGGGGTGGATTAATTTTTATGGAGCACAATAATTATAATATGAAAATCCTGGATATTTTAAAGTCTGATACCTATGTTAAAGTATCCTTAAATGAATTTAATGAGGCAGTTAGAAAAATAAAATTTCTCATTAATGAACTTTTTATTGAATAAAAATTGATATTAATCTATTAAGTTATTTATATATGACTGTTCCTATGACCCCTGTTACGTTTGGATTGCCAAAAATCTAAAAGGATGTTAATAACCCTCCTTTCCGCCCAATAGTGGACGGACGGAACTGCATCACATACAGCTGTGCAAAATTTGTTGATTTAAAGTTGCAAAAGTATTTAACAACAGAAAATTAGATTTGTAGCGATTCCTTGGAGTTTTTGGCCTCTTTAAGTAAAGTTGTTTTTGATGAGAATTTCCATTTATTAACTATCGATGTGAAGGATTTATATTCCGTTATCCTGTAAGCCTTAGGGATTAATTGTGTATGGGAATTTCTGTTATTTAAAAGGATACCAAGCGAGGAAATTGATCTCATTGAATATTTACTGGAGATTGTTCTGATGAACATCTTCCTACTTTGTGATAATGAATATTATGTTCAAAAAACTGGAGTAGTCATGGGCTCCCCATGTGGGGGGCTTTGCCAACTGTGTCATGGCATGGTGGGAAAATGATATCCTTTTTAAAATGAATCTTTTCAAGGAAAAAGTGGTATGGTATACCCATTTCTTGGATGATATTTTTATCATCCTTGAAGGACAATATGATATAGCTTTAACACTTGTTAACTTAATGTCTACTTCTACATCCTTTTTAAAATTTACATTTGATTTTAATACTGATGTCATCTCTTATTTGGATGTTCTTGTGAGGAAGGACAATACCCACATGAGATACCTTGCCCAAATATTTCGTAAACCCACCTATTCTAATTCTTTTTCACATTTTAGCAGCTTTCACCCCTTCCATGTTAAAAGAGGGGTGATAAAAAGTCAGTTAGTGAGAGCTGCTAGGATGGTTAGCCTGGACATGGATTTCATTGATGAATGTAATACTTTGAGGAATATGTTCATCAATAGGAGTTACCCAGATAATTTAGTAAACAAGATTATATCTGAGGTTAGTCATAAAAGGAACACAGGTTGGTTTAAGCATATTTTGAATGGCATTAGTATACCAATAACCCCTTTCCAAGCTGAATCACCATACCCCATGGTGTTTGGATTAGAACAGTTAGTTGGGGACATGATTTTAGTAATAATATCACTACTTCCTTGGAGGTTCCTTCCCTTAAATTTATTGCTACCTTTTCAATGGATGCTTATTATTTAAAAAACATCATCAAGAAATATTGGCTGACCTTAATGGAAGATCCCCTGACCCATTTGAGGTTGCCTGAAAAAATGGGGATTGTGTATAGATAAGGAAAGAATTTGAAAAGTATTTTGGAAGTAAATAATACAATGAAATTTCCTTTTTCCAATGCAGGGACATGGAAATGTGGTGGTTGTAATTTTTGTAAGTTTATTTCTGTGTCTAATTCCTTTTTTTATTAACAACAGCCAATGAAAAATTAAGGGTACATTTAATTGTGATAGCATAGGGGTGATCTATGTGGCAAAATGCCAATTGTGCCAAGCATTCTATATTGTTAAGACCGAACGGCATTTTAGACAAAGAATTTATGAGCACCAATATACTATCGATAAGCAGAACATGAATGATGCCTTGGCTAGACACGTGTTTGAGAATAATGGTCACCATTTTCTATATTATTTAATTGACCAAGTGAAAAAAGGACTCCAAGGGGGACCATAGCAGGTATATTTAGAGGAAAGGGAACTTTATTGGCAGCTTAGAATGAATGCCTTTTCATATCCTTGGCTTAATGATGTTTGCTGCATTAAATATTTATTAAAAATTAAATATTTCCAGAGATAAAACACAAATTTAAAATTAATATTGTTTATAGAAATATTTTTAGTGTTATTGTTGTTTTTACACAGTGGCAAATTAATATATATATATATATATATATATATGTGTGTGTGTGTGTGTGTGTGTGTGTGTGTGTGTGTGTGTGTGTGTGTGTGTGTGTGTGTATTTTAAACTTTTTTAAGGTTGTTGCATTTTGTGTGTGGGACCTTTAATGTTTTAATTAGAATTCTGATGTCATTTATTGTACATCATATATAAGTGATCACTTGTGACTTGATCTTTGTCTGAAGAAGTTCACATGTTGCATGTGTACAAAAGCACTTACGTTTATTGTTTGTCCTAATATAGTTTTTGGTGGAGTAAACCCTTGCCTTTGGTGTCGTTTTTGAGTAGAGAGCAATGTTTTTTAGGCTACTCACACTCTGTACAAGTCATATACTCAGCTTTGGCAAGGCTGCTGATATCCCTCACCTAGAAATACACCTCTGGGAAAGTCATAACCTAGTAATCTCAGTTGCGCGTCCTGTAATTGCATACTGCTGTAGTGTGATTTAGAACAGTGGTAGGGTTCCATCTCCATCCATGGCAGTTCAGGATGTTTTGTGTGTGATTCATTGTCTGTGTATGGAGCAATGCATTATAGGCTACTTACTCATAGTACATTACAAATGCCCTACTTTGGCAATCCTTCTAATGTCAGTCATTGTGAAATACATCTTTGGGGAAGAAGTACTTCAGTTATGTCATTGGCGCATACTATAACTGTGTAGTGTTGTAGTGTAGTAAACTAGTTAGGTAGGGGTTTGATTCCCAGACATGACAAGTGTGTTTGTGTGAGTGTGTGTGTGTGTGTTTGTGTGTGTTTATAACTCATATCCTGTGTAGAGGTGGTTGTGAGTTTGGCCAATGTGGAGGGGGTTTTGCTTATTTCTTTTATGGTGGCCCTACTAGATATCACAATGTCAACCATACAGCGATAACAAATGTAAATTAGCTGAGAGGCTGGGGTGCAAAGCCATACCCATACATGTGACATCAAGGCCAGCAAATCACAGTTAGCAACCCCACTGTGCCTTCACATATGACTCACAACGGACATACCATGCCTGACAACATGCCCTGTATGGACAGATGACACTGACATCAGGGAATGCTGTTAGCATGCTATCAATGTAGGTGCAGGTAAACCTGCTGCACATTACCAGTTCCTACCACAGGTGGGCAAGACTGCCACATCTGATGATAATCAGTGTTCACACCATGGGCCAGACACCCCAGGTACAGTAGCACATGTTACTGTACATGCATGTGGGAGGTGTGCACATCCCAGACACCATCCATGTCATGGACTAAGGAATGCATACATGGCAAGTGATGCACAGCATTGGCCACACACAATAGTCACCCAGGTGACTGGATGGGGGATGCAATACTCACGTGTGTGGGCAAATGCAGAAACTACAGGCCTGAGCCATGATACAGACCATTGTCATGTGGCCTGATGCCAAGTTATACCCATCTCCTACCCTTGTACAGCCTGCTGGCACAGTTCACCACTACACACCCATGCAGACATGCACCCATGCATGTCAGAACTGGCATCCTGTGTGTTCGTGTGTCTGTTGTATGGTGTGTATGTCCACTACCACACTCACTACAACCCCCCAGGGCATACTGAAGCATGCTGTCTGATGTCTGACACGTCCTCATACCCCTTGCCCATACGACCTCCATATGACCCATGTGGTGCATGTGATATCTGCACATTGATGTGTTGTGGTAATCCCACTAGTGATGAATTGCACTCCTGGCCCTGCCAAGTGTGTCAATGTGTGTGCGTCCCTGTGTGAGTGTGCCTGTGTTGACACTGGCACCTTGTCATACAGACAGGAACATGTACGTCACCTACCGTATATCTACCATATCCCTGTTGCAGATGTCACTCACCATCACATATATGTTCTGAGTGCTCCACAGCAGGTAACCCATGTGGCGCATCCAATAATTGCATCGATCTGTGATAGCACGACATAGCTGTTGGGGGGTTGATACCCCGGTGCTGGTATGTGTGTATGACACAATCATGCTTCAGTTTTACTCTCCCAACCCTCCCTGACACGTATTTGCCTCTGTCTGCCTCCCCCATACCCTCTCTGGTGGATGTGGAAGCCCAAACCTGTTTTGCTTAGGCAGCAGCAGGTGTATTTTAAGTGATGCTCATGATCAGCCGATGGCCTCTGTATGAATTGCAGCCCTCCCCTAGCTGATTGAATGTGGAGCAGCTGTGGTAACATTCCCATAGCCAAATGCATGGAAACACACTCCAATACCTAGGAACATCATGGTGGTGTTGGTCCTTTTCAGTCACTGTGAGCAGGAACTAGATCTGTTGTTTGGCAAACAGCATCTCAGATGGATTGGGGATTTACCTCTAACAGCATACACTGTGGAAAGATGGCAATGAACAGGAGGTGGATGTGCCTGACCTGACTACAAACTGTAAGTGCTGCTTTATTGCATTTGGAGTAGTGTTGGTTTAACAGTGTTTGTCTGGATATGCCTGTCGTACATGTCGCAATACCTGCCATGTCAGTGCCATGTATATGAGGAATCCCCATCTGCAGATTCATCTACAGACTGAGCAGTGTTGTGCATTTGGTTTCATGTGTTAGCCACAGTGCATCTATCTGTGGAATCAGAAGGTAGTTTGAAGACTGCAGTCTGTAGATGGTGAAGGCCATGACAGTTACTGACTTCATATCCCTCATTGGACATATGTTGCGACAAAGCCCATTAGAATGGTAGATTTATGAGGTTATCACAGCAGCATATCTATACTGGCCCTGTGTATGTGCTGTCAGCCACACCTCTGTCAACCTTTGTACATATGTCGTGCATGAAGTGGTGCATATGTGCTGTACACCATAAATAGTGCCATCATATCTAATAACAAGCCAGTGATATATCAGATTGCTACACATGTCATGTACAGTAGGGGTTATATTTCATGACATAACCTGGACATTCCGTGGATGTTTGTACAGTACTGAGGTCTGTGTAGTGATGGTGAATGTTGGCAGTGTGTGTATTGTTAATAAGTACATTAGCCTGTGTACAGACTGTGGTAGATGTCATTGTTCTAGCTCCCCTTCTATCTGATGTTACATGCTGCCCCACTGTATGGTACCGTTTTTCCGTACAGGTTTGTAGGGCCATACACACACACATGTCCCATACCACAGACAGCCATCAGACCAAACTGTGTAGCAGCCCAGTATATGTAGGGTCATTCTGTAAGTGGCACATATGAGGATGTTGTAGAACAGATAGTCCATATACTGTAATAATACGCTAGCTTACCATATGTGGCTGTGGCTGTGTTCACATTGGTTGTGGTTAAGCACTTTCACACAGGTGTATCTTCCCCTGTGCTGTGACATGGCTGTTGAGCCTGCTATATATGCAGGTACATGTACATTCTAGTGGTGCTGCGGTAGCATTGTCGCCTCACAGCAAGACACTGTTGCGTTCGAGTCTCAGCTAGAGCGTCTTCTGTGTGGTGGCATGCATGAATGGGCGTGCCTTCGTTGAAGGTTGTGCATCAGGGCTGGTAACTCGGCACGTAAAAATCCACTACCAAACATTATCGGACCGGAGTTCCGCTGTGGTGACCCCTAATAAGCCGAAAGACACAACAACAACAACAATATGTACATTCTGCCATATGAGATGTAGGCCAGTGTTGAGAAGTCTGCCTGTAGCCTGCACAGTGCATTGTTACATGCCTAGCAGCGTAGTGTACTTACTCAGTGCAATGTCATGTGCAGATACTTGCCAGATGTACTGCTGCTGGGCCTCCTCTAAAAGTCATGTATGGCAGACAGAGCAGTGGGATGCTGTACAGATGTATATCAATATCTAGTGGGTAGTATGCGTCCATGGCACCCCTGTACTAGCAGTCATTATGTGTCAGGACAGACAAGAGTGCGTGAATCCAAAACCTGTGGCGGCAAATGCATACCAGTCATTATGTGTTATACCCATCTACATGGCTGTCTACATCCATAATGTCAGGCCTGGTACACATGTTGTGCACTAAGGGATTATGTGTATACCTCTGGACTGTACAGGGTGTGTCCAAAGTTCCATGTATATTGGCCAATATCTCTGCTGCACTCCACAGGGGCATTACATGCTAGCGGCGGTACTTTACAATGATTTCCTTACGATGTCTGTCAGTAGTCAGTGGCACACATGTTATAAGTAGATGTCACCTTCCACACACACCATGTCTGTGAAGACAATCCCAATGACAGTAGCAATAGTCTAGTAATATACCTGCTATACATACCTGACATCCCCTTGCACTACGACTTTGGGACTATAGGGCCTGGGGTAGGGTACACTCCATGTCCAGGACATATGGTGGAAATATATGTACATATACTTATCCAGATTGCCATATAGATATATATATATATATATATATATATATATATATATATATATATATATATATTTACACATGTGTACTACTTCCGATTACCACTGTCATGGCAACCACCCACTATAAGTCCCTGCAGTATGTGAGCGTGGTTCCTTTACATTTCCTGTGTGATGGACATCCTTCCTGATTGTGGGCATCAGTGTTAAAGACAGCAGGTCGCAATGCCTTTTACAGGAGAACCAGCACACTCAGAGCAGCCACATATTTGTAGGAGGATCAGGAACTACAGACAGACTGTGAGTAGAGTTGTGTTATGCTTTGTATAGTACTGGTGTTACATGGTGTGTGTGTGTGTGTGTGTGTGTGTGTGTGTGTGTGTGTGTGTGTGTGTGTGTGTGTGTGTGTGTGTGTGTGTGTGTGTGTGTATACATACTAGTCTACCTTGGAATGCAGTCTGTCTGCATAGCTCAGTACTGTGGGCCTATCCTCTTGTTGGACAGAGGTATGCCTATCATGTGATGTCCGTCCACCACACAGGTCCTGTGTCAGATGTTACACTGGCAGTGTGTGTGTTGTGTGCTATCAGTACATGGCTACATCCATTTCTGTTTCTAACCTCAATTCCCTGACTAAGGGTATGTTGCAGACTATCCTGTAACACCAGCACCTTGCATAGTGTATGGGAACAGTGTTCCACATATGTGCCTGTGTACCAGCCTCTGTCCTCCATTTATAAACCAAGGTTTGCACATATGTCATGCTGTTGGGGGTTGTTCTCTAGTGGGCTGTGAGTATATCACACTGCCATTTCTGCCATTAGTCCACTGCTGTTGCATCCCCCACACATACAGAGGGGCTGGAGCTATATATGTGTGGGCATCACCTACACAATACATGTGTGCCCTTATGCACTGCAGAGATCAGTGCATGTAACAGTGGTATATGGGCCTGTATTATTGTATCTAGGTGGGGAGCACCATAAATAACCTAGGCTTTTACAAAATGTTGTGGTATCAGGGGTGAGCTGCCACAATGTATCTGGCTGTACATTACCATATACTTCACCTATATTGATATAAGTTACATGAATTGGGGTACTGGAAGCCTACTGCCTCCTGCCATACAAACTGTTCCGTTTGTCGGAGTGGTCGTGATGGTGTCAGTTATGCCTTGTTATGTACCAGTTACAACCCATTTGATCACAAAACGTCTTTACCTCCTACTGAGTTTGTACAGAGTGTAGATAGAGGCTGCTGAACTACACACCTGCAGTACATACCGTTGATTGGTTGGTATCCTGTGGCCCAGTCTGTCTTCACTATTGTACAGCCTGAAGGGCTTGGCCTGGACAGCAACAGTTGTGAGCCCTTCCAGACTACTGTATTGGTGTAACTGTTTCACAGTTGCAGTACTCTGTTTATATGGTTGTCAGTATCTGAACCAGCTATATGACATGGCATATAGAACTGTTATAGTACACAATTAAAGGATTCCCATTTCTGCAAACCTGTGTGTGGTGTCTTTCCTATGACCTTTCTATGGGTATATGTTGCAGGCATGACTGACATTTGTATGTGTGGCCCATACAGTGTCTAGTTGTTCAGGTGTTAACTGTAGGCATAGTGGCTGTTCCATATTGTGTGCACCATCTACATATGTATCTTACTGTACATATATCTGCATGTTGATGTGTACTCACATGTATATCTATATCTATATGTATATCTGTATCTGCATATCTGTGTCTGTGTATCTGTATCCTGGGGATGTTGATGGCTTCCACATATTACATGTCCTATGGGAGGCAGACTGTACTTGGTAGTGTATTGCAGGGCGCAAGTGTTTAGCTGTGGTGGGGATGCCTATTCGTACCAAATGTATAGTGTGTTGGGCCTCTCAACCCCAATAACAGTGCATGTGGACATATGTGTATTTGTTAATCTGCCATTGCTATCTACAGATGTATGGCCATATATACCTATATAGATATATATATCTGCTAACATATATAACTACGTTTGTATATACCTACATAGATATATATCTGCGTACACATATGTAATGTGCTGTATATATGTTTATACATATATGTGTCAATTTAGGCATATGCATGCACATATATGCATATATAGTGATATATATATATATACAGAGTTAGTAAAACTATATATATATTATATATATATAGATATGTTGTAACTGCTTAGATTTTAAGATAGTTACACACACAGACATCTAGGTGTTGGTATACATTCTCTGTACTGTTGCATGACAGCACTGGATGATATGTGTCTGAGAACTTTGCATTTCTTTGTATCTCTCATGGCTTAGTGGTATATCACTTTGTGTAGGGTGTGAAGTGCCCTTGGTTTGAGCATTGCAAGAGCTGTTTATTATGCTGCTGGGCAGAACACGGCCCGTTGGATACAGAGTGATTAAGGTACTTTTAAGCAGTTGTAAGCAGGTTTGTACGGGTTTGCATGATGGCAAGCACTGCTAACCTCTGCTTATGTTTTCTCACACTCAGCTAGCCTCGGAATTGCTCAACCTGTGTAGGCATAACTTACCCACACACAAACCCATGCAAACCCGCTTACTGCTGCTTAAAAGTGCATACTGCCACTTACCCCCACGCTAATTTCTTTAAAAGAAAAGAAAAAGGGGTTGATAGGAAAGTGGTGAAAAATGGGGTATTAAGAGGGTAAGACAGTAAGGAAAATAGCTAGGCATGTGCAGGAAGGATATAGGAAAGGTCCATAACTGCCCATTTCTTCTACAGCAACAGCTGTGCATATGCACTGGATTTGGAGGTACATTTGGACCCTCAAACCCCTGGGAGAGGGGTGAGGACAACATATATTAATTGTAATGCCAATTAGACCAGATTACATGAGTCCAGTGGACATGTGTGCAAGATGGACAGCTATGTATGGGGCAAGATTTTTTTGTGGGAACAGATTGCCCTTTTGTTTTTCTCAAGTGAGAGTGGGATGTTGGGGGGTAGTAGGTATATTTGGGGAGGTAGGTTGGGTAGGTTAACAGACAAGATAAACAAGATGCATACAGGGGCAGTATATGACATGTAGGGGGGTAAGCACCTTGGACGAGGAGGGGTGTTTGGAAGTCGCAATCCCATAAGCCCCCAACTAGAAACAGTGGGACTAAGGTCTTCACCTATGGGCAGTCACCACTGCACCTTCACAGCCCCAAAGGTGGCTGTGCTTGGGGATGTGTAGGAGGGGCAGGCTCACCCTCTAATAGTGCCACTCGTCCTTTAAGCTGGCGTAGGTGGTCTCGAAACTCCAGAAGATCAAGCTCCCTACACACCACAGCCCAGACATGTTGACGGGTGACAGGCTCCCCTCCATGCCCCCACCAAGGGGGGTGAGCCCCATCCCCTGCAGCAGTTCTATCCAAAGGTGGCGCAGGACACATGGAGGAGGAGGTCCCAGGCTGGGCCCCAGATGTGCTGATGCTCGGTGCAATGGCCAGCTGAGGTGGGACAGGTAGGTTCGCTGGGACCGGCCTCCCAATATGAGCTATGTTGTAGCAGGTTTATGACAGATATGGGTTAGTAACAGTCAATGGCATTCAGGATTAGTTATATCAGCATGCAAAGGTTTTCCCATTAACCCAAAACACCAGATTTAACACAGTTGCAGAGTAAGCAGAACACATGCATATATGGAATAACAGTGGCCATTATAAGAGCATGCAGGTTTCATTGATGGCAACAGGCCACCATTATGGGTATATTCTAACATGGCACATGCATAGTAACATATGTGAATATTTATAAACCATTAGAACATATGTCCCAACAAATGTTTGGGGTGTACACATACCAGTTGAGAAGTGTCATTGGGTTATTATGCACATATGGTAGGGGTGAGAGTGAGAGTTCAATTAACAATTAATATATCCTTGTAGTTTCACAACATTCTTAGTCACTGCAATGATCTTTCCCTTACATGTATTATTACACTACCCAATGGCTTTATATTGTACACTGCTATGTTTATAGATTATTATATATGTGACCTGTGTCTTACATACAGTCATGATAGGATGCAGGTGTTAATGCAACATATGTTGAGAATTGCTGTCATACACTTTGGGTGAGGTGCAAGAATGAAAGGTTTGTTTTCATGTACATTCTATGACTATGCACACATTTGACTATCAGTTATATGTCATTGACAGTGGCCTACATTTCTTGGAGCATCACACTGAGTTTTCAGGGGAACGGGGTACCAGGTTGGTGATATGGGCCATTTATCTGGACATGCTGGACAGATTGGAACAGTTTTGGGGTATGAATATGCATACAACCTTCAATCTGAACATTCTAGTCCATTCTGTACAGTTGGGTGTAATTATGCATACAGCTTTCTATCTGAACATTGTTACAAAATCTGTACAGTTGTGGCTTATGGTTATGCATTCAACTTAGTAGCACTCCCAGGATACAAACCCCTGCTGTGTGTGACAAAAAATTATAGCTAACATCACAGTACACTGTGCTATCAGGGAACTGATGTAAATCTTTCTACTTGTACAATATGACTGACCTCTTGGCACTTCCAACATTGTTGTGCAGGACTTCATACACATTTTATCTGCATACCACAGTGTGGGTGACACTGCTTAAACTACAACAGTACAATTTATTGTATGCAATAGTTTGCCAACATATGACAGAAGAGTAAACAGAAGCACTCCAGGGGTTATACCTTTATTCACAGACTATTACACATTTATTTCTACTAGTACAACACTTTCTGAGACTCTTATATTTATTTGTTATGACAATACATGCAGACTAATTACTAACCTGCCTTGCGATGCAGCCTTTGCAACCTAGCGTCATGGGCTTGCTGATTTGCAGCCCGATCATCTGCAGCTGTCAGAGGAATACAGTGATATTTAGCCATACCTATCCATAGTATACACAACCTAGGCAATTCTTAACTTCTTAGTGGACTGAGTACTTACTCAGTACTGGGGCATTAGCTATCTGTCGAGACTCCTGGATCAACTATTCCAGTACATCCCCCATCTGCCACTTCAGGTCAGCATGGTGGTGCCTGACCTGCTCACCAGTCCTGGGTATACCTGTGGCACTGGTGAGCTCTGGTACTGGTCCAGCAGTAGTCTCTCCTCATGGTGTTTTACCAGGTGCCATACCATGAGTTTTGGATCCTGGATGTCCCAGCGCTGCACTCTAAAATGAGTGCCTTCACCCACACCAGCCATTCTGCCTGCAGTAGGAAGCTACAACCAGTTATGGAACGTATTCCTGCCTGTGTGGTTTAAATATGGCCAATTACCCACACTTTTCAGTGATTGACCGGGTTTAAAAAGACTAAGCTATGGGCACACCTGCTTACCTAAGGTTGGCAGTGCTTAAAGGGGTATACCACTAGGCAGATTGGATTGGCTCCACTACACATTGCTTACTCTTATTTAGTTGAGCTGTGCTGCGGTTAGCATTGCTTAATAGTTAGTTTGCACTATATTAGCCTTTTGACAGTGATTTATTCTTCATTACATTTTATATATGTGTCTGGTATCAGTGGTTCATATGTACATACACTGTATAGGGACCTGGGGACTTCTACATTTTATTA
>NC_056725.1:482744801-482762301 GCF_019279795.1 Protopterus annectens | reverse complement strand
TGAGATTGTGTGAATAGCCACAATGACTACTGCGGTGAGAATATTCCAATACCTGCAAGGGTAAACAGCAATGGTAAATACAATAAAACATAAATAAACTAGGCAGGGAAAGTGCACTGATTAAAATGGCCACAGACATGAATGATAAGAATGAATAAAGAGTAAGAGGGCATGTAAAATATGGCAATGCACTCAAGATAGGATATGTCAATTTATGTATACTTCCAAGAAAAGTCAGAAGTATAATATTAAGCACATATGTAGCTAGGACAGTACATATTGCTGTTTATACCTCCTGTGCGAGTATATGTATATCACCACATATGATAGTGTATATGTAATTGTCAGATAAGGTTACATGTCAGTGGAGATGAATGGTTGTGATATAACATCAGTGACATGCTCTCTGGAGAGGACATTTAACAAAGATATCATATTCATTTGGGGGCACATGCATGTTGTGAAGAGCTACAAAATAACTTGCTTGAACATGACTGAAATGTTAGCATAACGAGTCATGGAGACATAACAACAGACAGATGGACAACTGCTGACACAAGCAGGCACAATCAGAAATAATTTTAAAATAGTTGCAATATTAATCTGTGACATTACCGGAATATGTGAGTCTAAGTTATTATGCATGTTCTGCCGGAACAGACGTGTACAAATATAATGCTTGCTAGTATTCTGTAAGGGAAATTCACCACCCTTTTTAAATAAATGTCTTTGGATGGGTTAAGTGGGACAGCGTTAAACCTGGAGTTGAATTCAGAGGGAATCCTAGCCATTTGCGAGGCTTACATGACACAAAAGCCACAAGCCACATGTGCAACAATCAAACACATGCCATCAGTGTTGTCAATGATCCCTTCATTTACTGTTCAACACATAGATATATATCACAAATGCATCCTGTACAGCACCTTAAAGGGAAGTCTGCACTGTCAATTCCTAATAAGCGATATAACAAAGAAAAGTTCTGTACTGACAACAAGACGTATGCAAGCTCACTGTGACAGATGTAACATACTTGACTGAACCATCCCTGGCTGATATAGGGATTGGCCAAAAGGTTAACAACACTTACAAACAAAACATTAGTATAAGTGGATTCCCTTCGCACAGGTGTGTATTGCATACATCTTCCAAATGCAACAGCAGTGGGTATTGTCTGAAGCATCTGCAATTGATGGTGAATCAAGAACTGGTGTGCTATAATGAATGGTACACCAGTATGTGAGACTGATGGCAATGCATCAACTATGCCCATTTGCACAGAAACTACACGAGTGCAAAGTCAAGCATCAATGAATAAGGAAGCTGTCACTGTGATATTGTTCACATACCAAACAATGCATGGAGCACAGTCTATCTGCACATGTCAAACCGCAAGACATGTGACACAAAATCACTGTCTCCCTGGCACTGCCAGTGAGAATGTTATACTAGCATGAAATTCTGACATGCATGCATATGTCTTCATGTAAACTATTCAGTCGTAATACTGATGTGATGTACTGTTACATCTGTGACACTGTACAGTCACACTATAGCTGTACCTGATATAAAATTGGACTTAATAGGTTCATAGGAGAGTACTAGGCTAATGTTCTAAGATGAAACAAAAGCCTAGCCATATTTAACAAGATTTTTACAATTTTAAATAGATATATGAACAAAGTTCACACAGTTATGAGCCTATGCTATGTTATCTAAGACCAACTACTTTTACCCATGAAGGACATGAGCACAACACCAGGAGTACAATTACCACTAACCAACCATTCATGTAGGCTGCACTTGAATAGGGTCAGGAAAGCCCTTTGCTTTACATGAATGGGAAACTTGTTCCATAGAAGGGGTAGTGTTCTGAGAGAAGTTTCTATCTCTTAAACATGATTTATTATGTCAGAGGCTAGGTTAATATCCTTGGAACGAGAGTCCCTTGTGCAGTTTGCTTTCCCAATTTGTAACATTTCCATCAGGGCCAGATTATAGACTGCCCTGTAGGCCAGACACAAATTGACCCTTAGTAGTCTGTAGTAGACAGAATACAGTAATATGGGTTTCAATATTTCCATGCAGGGGGATTGCTTTGTTTACTAATTACATGTTTGTAATGTTTAAAGACCCTCACCAAACTTTTTCAAAAGTTAGGGTGGTGTTATATGAATGGTATCATATTGTGGGGCATCAATTTAATTCTGCCAAGCCTGTTTGATGCACATACAATGTCCCATGTCCTCACTCATATTTCAGTGTCTATAATTTCACAAATGGTGAAAGATAAGTCCCCACTAATAAAGGTGACTCAGAACAAAGTACAAACTAGGCAAAAAGGTACTGAGTTCATCACCATGATTAAAATGTACCAACTTTAATAAACAAAGTTAAAACTCAGTAAAACTGTAGCAAAACTTAAAAACAAATGAACCATCAAACGATAAGCACTTTTGGCAAGTTTGCCTTCATCAGATTGTGACTTCATGTGGTTCATTTCATATCCTTAAACAAATATTCACCAATCATGTGATTTCTTTGCAATGTTGGTCCCTCGTAGCACAAGCTGTCAATCACTTTCTTGGAGGCAGACAAGCCTCCAAAATTAACCAATGGAAAGGCATTTCTGTTTCAGAATAGGTTTTAATGGAACCACTACATTTATGTCTGGGGGGTGGTTAGCTCTTAATTTATTTATCCACCCAATTTCACGAATCTCAGTATTGTTTTGAATTCCCCCAGCCATGTGTCCTGTAGGCACACATTCTATAGCTTTAAAGATAAAATAATGGGTTGGACTTCAGCTAATATGAGATGACAAATATCTTGTAAGTGGCGTAAAATCCTGTCTTTCAAGTGTAGATCAGCTCTGACTATATAGAAACAAGGGCAAAGGTGATAGCATGCTAGATATACATGATTTTCACTGCTGCAGGTTGCTTTAACATTAAATACATAGCTCTTGCCTGTAGTTGGATGGATAAAAGTATTACTATTATCTATAAATTGACAGGCTTTACATCTTCTGCATTTGTGGGTGCCTTGTCTCAAAATATTAACATTTTTCTTGGGAAAACCATCTTTATTGCAGAGAAGTCTTTTGATGTTCTTCTTGTTCTTGAATGTGAACTTCGGTCATTCTCCTACAATGTTTTTTATTTTATCATATTCAGTCAAAATAGGCCAGAACCTTCTGATGGCATCAATTTAAACTGTTCCTTCGATGTTCCCTGTGACTTGAAGTGCATCCAGTGTCACATTGCCAGTGCTACATCTGGAGAAGTAGGGACGTCCTTTTGTTTGTCTTAAGATTTCAGGGTGGATTTTGGCAGTCAAGTCATCTCTACTTTAACCCCTATTAGACAGATTTCTTCTAGTTGCCTGTATTCCTTCTGGAATGTGTGCGCATCCGTACATAACCTGGATATCCATACAAGTTGATTCTCATAGATATTTCTATGGACAAATCCAGGGTGCATACTACTCCAATGTAGAACATGTGTTTTCCCAGTGCTTTTCCTGTGGACATTCATGCTTATTCCACTGGTTTAGTTTAACTGTGGGCATATGTCAAGAAACTCTATTTCATTCCTTGAGTACTGAAGTGTACATTTCAAGAACTCTGTGGTAGTTTCAAGGTATTTAGAAAAAGACTTAAGCTGATTTTCATTCCCATTCAGAAGGATAAAAATATCATCCACAAAGCATCCATAGTATATAATGTTAGTAGACCAAGGGTTCCTAACACACAAAACATGTGCTGATTCCCATTGTGCCAATACTATGCTCAAATAACTATTGACACATTGGGTGCCCATGGCTACACCCCATACTTGCCAATAATAAGTACTGCCATATGAGAATACATTGTTTTCCAAGATTAGTTCTAATAAAGAATGTCTCATGTGCATGTTATGTGGGGGTGTCTGTATGGGTACTCAATGTGAACTGTGTGCGTGAATGTCTGCATGAATACAGCCAAGCTCTTTGCTAGATCTACAGCCTGTACTGTCAGACAGGTGTGAGCCATGCATGGTAGAGACAACAGTTCATCGTCATCGCCCCACAAAAACAAGAACTGGCTCTGCCAGGAGTTGCACTGGCCCATCCATGCCCATCGTCTGATGTGCTGGTACTACCCAAAAGTGAGTAATGTCTGCTGGATGAGCTTTCCTCACAACTATGCCCAGGTCCATGACCACCAGGCCTACCATGCCTGTGTGTGGGCACCTCAGCCAGTTGCAGAGCAGTGGAAGGAGTACCACTATGGAATTGGGATTCTGTATGGTAATATTGGCTAACAGCAGATTATGCTTTTGACCTATGGCCACATAGATGCTGTTCCCCTCCCAGCAGATGATCCTTCACTGAGACTGCCCATTCCATCATGTCAGTCATCTAATCCATTGAACTGGCCACATGTCAGAGGCAGTCACACACGTCAGCCTGTGCCACATCTAGAACCCTAAGCATATCCTTAGAGGCCCTAGTGAAACATGCCTTTGCCTCCATGATGCCCTAAACATACATTAAGCAACACATAAGGACACAGCAGGATCAGGTGGAGGATGGAAAACAAGCACCCTTTGATCACTTTGACCAAACCTCCTGCACAACCTTATCTACACTTTGGCTATAGCCAGAGTCAACTGCCACTGAAGCTGCATTAACCACACTACCCTGATCTAGTGTGTCATCCTCAACCTGTCCAATATCTGTGAGCTCAGTTGAAAAGATATGAGTAGGCATACTGCCTGTGTCTGAGGGAAATAC
Source organism: Protopterus annectens (assembly GCF_019279795.1). Taxonomy (NCBI): domain Eukaryota; kingdom Metazoa; phylum Chordata; order Ceratodontiformes; family Protopteridae; genus Protopterus; species Protopterus annectens. The sequence goes on along the minus strand of NC_056725.1, from coordinate 482,757,525 downwards.
AGAGGATAGGTAAATCACAATCTCAGTGTCAGATTCAACCTTTGCACCCCCTGACTGTGCTTCCGTTTGGCCGCCATGATCATCAGAGTCTATCAATCCTCTGACATCAGGTGGTAAGAGTCCTGCACTTCCACCGCCTGGATCATCTGTGATAATAAGCAACAAACACAAGAATGAAATTGCTACTACACTAAATATCAAACCAAATTATATGATAAAGTAATAATAGCCACACAATTGCAGATGGTACAGTGATATAGACACTCATTACACTATTCTCACAGATAACAGATAATTATATATCTAAATAATGGTAATTAATAGGCAAATAAACATTTGCTTACCATGAGCAGAGGTCTCTACACTTTGCAGGGAGGATGATCCTGGAAAAAATGAAGCAAGGAAAGGACAATTATTAACCATCACAATGGGCATAACATAGAGGGACAGTGAATATACAATTGCCTATATATCCTATAAAAAATAGCTGAAACTAAAACTTGGCTGAGACGTCCACCCACAACCATGTGTACAGAGCAAGTCTCTTGTATAACTCTATTTACTTATCAATAGGTACAGAAAAAATATAATACAAGCAAATATAAAGCTTGACATATGTAAGCTTAAGTGGAAGGTGCTCCTGGGACACAGTTGTCCTCCCAGCTACATCAGCACTAACATCAAGCACATAGTGCGCAGTTTCCACTGAGTTGTCTGGATCTCTGAGAGTGGACAGGAGCTCCTCATTTGGTGTCAGTGGGGAGCTTGGTAGCAGGACCACTCCTCCAGAAGCCAGCTGTTCTTGGGCAACTGCAGCTGTTCTTTTCTGGCCTGATGCAATCATATCAGTAGTCCAAAGATGCACCTGATCATAATTCCTACTGCAACCTCCTACTGCATTGGCATCATTGATTAACTGGTTCCACATCTCCTTCCGAGCAGATATATCCCTGTGTCTTCTCTCAAGCAGAAAGAGTCCATGGTGGTTCAAAGCCTGGATTATCACCTCATTTTCTGATGCACTGAAATGGTGTTTCCATGGATTAGCAGGCTTAGGTGCCATAATCTTATGTGATATAAAAGTTGAAGGATAAAACACATAAATATCACATAACTAATGTTTTGCTTGCATACATGTTTGTCAACATTAAACACTGCAAACACACTTTTCATTTAGTAAATCTGAAGGTTACACAATTGTCCCACCTCCCTCTCACACACAAACCAAGAGTTGTACGAAACAAGGAATGCCACATAATTAATTGTATACATGCTTTTGACACAATTATCAGGATGTGTACATACTTACAACAGAAAAGTCAATTCATGAATGCTGGTCACTTCTTGCTGTGCCCACCTCCCCCATGAAAGTACTTGAATAATACAAGCATACCTTAACCACATTATACGTCTTCTGTACTGAGAAATCTCCTTCAAAGGAATAACAAATTTCTGTTTTGTCTGACTACACAAGTCTTCTCACTTTCAAGTTCCCTAGCTACACAGTTATCTTTGTATAGTGTAGATTCAGCCCTCTGAGCACTGCAAATATGCAGATGAGATATGAACTCAGTAGAATTGCTGAATACCAAATGTTTGACTTCATGTATCTAATGTAAACATAGTGTAGGCTCTACCCCACTGTCAGTTGCTAATGGCTTGCAGCTATAAATGATTGGTGTGAGAGAGAAGGAAAACACAACAGCAATTCACACAACCTTCATTGCAGTGGGTGTGTCAGTGAGAATATACTTACAAAGTGCTGAACGAGTTCCATCAAGCTTTTAAATAAAACAAAACAACACACTTTTATAGTTTTTGCTCACTAATAGCTAAACTCTCCTGCCTTTGCTGAAAACTGTTTTTCACTGTCATGTACCTTTATCATACATTGAAAGAAAAATGATGGAAAATGTACTATAGACTGCATTCTGTGATTACAGCAGAGATAAGGGAAGAATGAATGCAATGCAAAGAGAAGACAGAGCTGCGTTTGTGCAAAAATATTCATAAATAATTGTGTGATCACTCACACTAAACATGTAATGTAGAGGAAATGGGAATCACTTGTATGCACATGATTTGATTGCTGTTGCAAAGCTGTGTCTGTGGTACATAATAATAATACGGTAATAAGATGCCACCAATCAGAGCAACTACATGTCAATTATTAAAATTAGATATTAAAACAAATGGTAGCATATAAATCACTAAAAAACAACACAGCACACAAACAGAGATCGGGGAAAGCGTAACCAAATAAAGATAAATGAAGACAGTCACCATAGAACGTTGTCCCCTAATGGCTGCTCAGACGAAACACCACAGAATTAAAGCACCTCAGGAATGAAGCTCCTTTAAAATCCACAAATATGGATAAGACTTTGCTGGCAAAAAATGCAGGCTGCAATCCAAATATAATTAAAACACAGTTTTATTCGATAGGAACAAGAGTGAGCGCTTTCGCCAAACTGGCTTCTTCAGACTATACAATTCATGCTTTGTGAATGAAGTTTAAGTAACCCACCCATTACAATGATTGGTGAAGAAACATTAATTAAATAATTAGTAAAATAATGGCCAAGTGCTCAAATACAAGGAGCTTAAAGCCATACAAAGTTAATGGTAGCATATGACCTAAAGCAACCAGACTTTCAGACTGGCCCAGGAATTATCAAAGCAGGTATAAGCACTCTCAAATCACTAAAGAATACACTGATTGACCAGCCACAATGTAAGATAATAAAATATTTAATAATGAGCAACAAGATTAAAAAATGTAAAACAGTAATTTCTATAAACAGAATTCAATCACCAGGAAAATTAAATTATTAATACTGAAAGCTAGAAATCCAACATTTAGAAAAACTCTAATTAATTACCATTTCTTATCTAACTGACGAACACTTTCCCTGATCTAAACTAAATATTACAACAGACTTGGCAGGCTTGCAGTTCTTGATGAGTCCTTTGGGTATCCATTGCTCAGTACAACTGTGAACTGAACTCAACTGAACTGCAAACTCAACTGTAAACAGAACTGGGAACTCAACTCAGCTATGGACACAACTACTTAAACTGTCCTCAGTAGGCTCTTTTATAAGTTAGGTTAACTGTTTCAACGATTCCAGTTCTTATTTGCATTTCACTCTTTGAAAATCAGCAAACAGCTGTTCTTTTAAAGCTCCTTCCTGTCTTTCAGTCTTTGACAGTAAACACAGAGTATCTAAGCACATTCTGATGACATCATCTGTAGACCAGCTGACTCTGAGACAGTTTGCATTTAGGATCTCTTGCACAAACATGTGCAGTTAGACATGTAACAGAACACTGCTCAATTCTTTAAACATTCTTTGAACATCCTGTACAAAGAGAGTATTAATCAACATGTCAGAACTTATTTTCAATATCATAGCTAGTCATGCTGGCATATAACACACAGGTTAATCTAAAACTATGTGCTAAACTTCAGCCAGACATGCTAGCATAGATGACATGTCTAATTTTGTTCGTATAACCTTTGAACATTAGCCTAGTACTCTTCTATGAACCTATAAAGTCCAATTATATCCTAGGTGCAGTCGTAGTGTGACTGTACAGCATCATAGATGTAACAGTACATCGCATCAGTATTACTCAGTGATAGTTTGCATCAACACGTATGCTTTCTTGTCAGGATTTCATGCCAGTATAACATTTTCACTGGCAATATCAGGGGGACAGTGATCATGTGGCACATGTCTTGATGTTTGACATGTGCTGATAGAGTGTGCTCCATGCATTGCTTAGTATGTGAACAATATCACAGTGACAGCTTCATCACTCACTGATGCTAGAATTTGCACTGCTATAGTTTCTGTGCTCATAGGCATAGTTGATGCATTGTCATCAGTCTCACATATTTCTGTACCATGCATTATAACACACCAATTCTTAATTCACACATCAATTGTGGATGCTTCAGACAATATCCATTGCTATTACATGTGTCAGATGCATGAAATGCACAGCACTGTGTAGGGAATCCACTCATACTAGTGTGTTGTGTGTAAGTGTTGTTATCCTTATGGCCAATACCTATGTCAACTATAGATGGTTCAGTCAAGTGTATTACACTTGGTACAGAGAGCCTGCACACATCTTGTCACCCATACAGAACTATTCTTTGTCATACATACCTATTAGGAATTGCCAGTGCATTCTTCCATTCAAGGTCTTGTACAAGATGCATGTGTGATACATCTTACTGTGTTGAACCCATGAAATACAGAGATCACTGAAAACATTGATTGCATGGGTTTGATTGTTGCACATGTGGCTTGCAGATTATGTGTCATGAAAACCTCTCAAATGGCCAGAATTACCATTGAATTCAACTCCAGGTTTAACACTGTCCCACTTACCCCTCTCAAGATGTGTATTTTTGGAAAAGGATGGTGAATTCCCCTTTTAGAATATTGGCAGTCATTACAGTTGTACCTTTCTCTTCATGCAGAACATGTATAAATAACTTACACTCACATATTCTTTCTATGCAACAGATTAATCTTGTTAATATTTTAAAATTGTTTCTGATTGTGGCTGCTTTGCTAAGCAGTTCTCCATGACTCTGTTGCTAAGTAATTTTGCAGATCTGCACAACCTGCACATTCTCCCAATTGTATATACCATCCTTGCTAAATGTACTTTCCAGTGAGCATGTTAGTCATGTAAATATCACAACCATTCCTCTCCACTGACATGTAACCTTGTGTGACAGTCACATGTATACTACCGTGTGATGACTTACAAATAACTCTCACAGGATTTGTAAACAGCATTACATACTATGCTATCTCCATATGTGCTTAATGTTATGCTATTGACTTGGCTTGGAAGTGTATATACATTGACATATCCTGTCTGGGATACATTGCCATATTTTACATGCCCTCTTCCTCTTTTTACATTCCTGTCATTCATGTCTGTGCCCATTTTAATCAGCACATTTTACCTGCCTACTATATTTAAGTTTCCTTGCAATTTCCCATGCTGTTCACTTCACCATACATTATTTCAGTCTGAAGATACTTTTTGAGGTGTACATTGCAATATATACACTTTTATATAATGTGTTAATCCTGCAGTTATTGCAATATTTTCAACCCGGTAGTCATTGTGACTCACAATCTTGCAGAACAGATTTGTCTGTAGGCAAACTTCTCTGTGTTATTTTTGTGTCCATGTTGTTCTGCACATTTCCTGGCCTGATTATGGTGAAGAAGCTTCCCCAGACCCTTTTCAATGTGCACACCTGCAACACACTTGGTCTACCTGCATCATTGCAGTTTGGCCCCCGCCCCAAGCAACTGCAACGTTGTCAGATAAAACCACAGCTACGGTCCAGTTTCTCCCTACAGTTATTGCAAGCCAAGAATAACACTTTTTAATAAGGATACCTGCCTGACAAGTCTGCATAGGTGACTGGATATTTACAGTTCTTGTTATTAGCAGATATGATCCTTAACAGTTATGTTTTAAATATTGTGACTGGTTATTTACATTTCCTTTTACAGCACATTTGTTAATTTTACTAGTTATTTTTTAAACATTGTTTTGGGTGGCATGAACATCTGCAAGGGCCTCCCCCCCAGGTAACTATAGCTTTGTCTATTGCCACTGGGTGGCATAACTTAACAATATACTTGCAGTGTCTTGTCCCAAATAGATCTGCCTCCACACTGAATACTTGTAAAGTAAGGCAAGTACAATTTATTTGGTATATTTTGTCCCCCAGATAGATTTACCTTCCTTTGTATTAGTTGCACACCAAGGCCATAAATTAGTGTTTCTGCAACTAACTGCTTACACTCCTAATTTCCTGCTTCTATCTCTTCCTTGCTTACACTTACATTATAGCTCCAAGGCTTCCACTTCTTATGCTGATTGCTTTTCTTTGCAGTCTTCTGTGAGAGGGTGGGCTACATCTCTACCTGCTTTTTTCTGGTTATACCTTCCCCATTTTGTATCTCCCTCTTCCCCCATGCACATTAACTAGTCTATATTAATGGGTCTCCTTGAGCGGGGCCATTTTGAAAGTTACCTTTTGCCCTGCTTGTGGTGAGGAAGCTTCCCCAGACCCTTTTCGGTGGGCACACCTGCAAGTATGTGCCTGCAAGTGTTTAGGCTATTTTTAAATGTTTGTGGTGCACCTTGATTAACAAGCATGTTTATGTTTTCCAACTGAAGTACTTAGCTAACTTTATGTAGTCCAGGGATCTAACTGTCGTAGTAATTGCTTTTACTACAGAAACTGTTTACTGTTACATATGCTGTTATGCTCACAATAGTCTAAGGGACTAACTGAAGCTGTGACTGCTTTCACTACATAAACTGCTGATAAATATGCTGTTATGCTTACAAGGAATTTGGCTGGAGACTTGTGTTATGTGATGCATACAATAACTACAGTAAACAAGTGCTACATTCTCCATACTTTCCTTGCCTCTGAGCTTACCTACCTAAGCACTGATTGTTCTTCACAGTCTTGCCTTCTTCCTTCTCCCTGGCTTTACCCACTCCATTTGCCCTGCGGGCTCACTCCACTCCCCTACCCTACCCCCAATTCTCAACCACCCCAGTACTCCTATACTTATTCTAGCCATAAGTCCCCTCTTCCTTGTCTCACCCAATCCACTCTAATCTCCTCACTATCCCCTCCCCTCCCATCCTCCAATACTCTCTCACCCCTCCCCATCCCTAATACTTAAAGCTCTAGATACACTTTCATATTCCTCCCTCCTACACTGTCACCAATAATCCTATTACATCCTCAACACCTAACCCCCAACTATTCCATTATAACTAAACCACACTGTCTCTTCAAACCATTCTCATCCTTTCCCTTAGCCTACTCCTAATATCTCTAGACCATGCTACCTCCTATTCCTTTTACAGACTACCCCTTCTTTGCTATCCACTCTTCACCCCACCATCACCCCTAACACACATCATAACTCTGCCACATCTAATTTCTACACTCTATCATCCTCCCTAGTGCTTCCAAACCCACTTCTCTGTTTTAAACTAAAACTTCTATCCTCTTCAATGAAATGTCATATTCCCTAAGCACTATTGTACCTCCCACAAAACTCTAGTCGCAAATCCAAACCCCTGCTGTCATTCCCATTTAGCTGCCTATGCCTAGCAGGAGACATACACCCAACCCAGGACCTAATACCAGCAGCAATCCATCTCCCCCCATTACCACCCATACTACCAACCCTAAATACCTCAAGATCTTGACCATCAATACCCAGAGTCTAAGAAACAAATTAGCCCACTTCCACGCTTGGCTATCCCATACTGAACTTGACATAGCAGCTGTCTCTGAGATATGGCTTAAACCCAACATTTCAGACACTGAAATACTACCCCCTGGGATTCAAGTACTTAGACAAGACCACCTAAAAAAGAAGTGTGAAGGAGTAGACAATCTACTCTAGCCTACTCTCCATCACTCCCTACCAAAATCCTATTCCACAGTTCAACAACACTGAACTAGTCATAGGAAATCTCAACCTAAATAGCCAGAAAAGCATTTGTGTTATAGCCCTCTATTTCCCCCCTGGAAACAACATTAACACACTTGAGGAAATTCTTCTATGGGCCTCATATAATATCAAGCTTGAGACATACATCCTAGGAGATGTGAACATTGACTGGAACAAAATTACTGCCAATAACCCCACCATTTCAATCAATCTATATAAGTTCACTCAACTCACAAATGCTATAACCAGACCTAACCCCCCAGGCTCCATACTGGACTGGATTCTTGTCTCCCACCCAAACAAAATCTCCCATACTGGCACCTTACCAGACTCTATCAGTGATCACTTACCATCCTTCAACCATAGAGCAACCCCTTCCTCTCCTCATCTACACCAATATATCCATACTCGGAATCTCAACAACGTTAACCCTAGAACTTTTTCCAATTCTCTCAAACTGATAAATTGGGACACTAAAAACTCTACCTCTGGACAGTGCTGTCAAATTCCTCAACTTAACCTTCTTAGACAATCTTAACTCCCAAGCCCCTCCAAGAATAAAACGTATAAAAAACAATTCCGCCCCCTGGCTTAGTAAAGAAACCAAAACACTCACGCAACAAAGGGACAAGACCTGGAAACTCTACCATCATAACAGGCACCCTGACACCCTTTTTAAATATAAACAACTCCGCAACTTAGCCAAAAAATGTATCATACAAGACAAAAAGCATACTAAATCAAACTCCAGTCTTACCACTCCTCTAATCCCAAACACTTCTGGAAATCCATCAACTCACTTCTAAACACAGGCACCAAAAACAACCCATGCCCTGACACTAGTAAATATGACCCAGAAATAGCTACTCTGTTTTAACTCCTTCTTTACTAACTCTATAGCAGAACTCACTAAAACATTTCCAAACATCATCTACCCCCAAATCAAACCCTCTGCCCAACCTTCAACCCCAAACTCACCTCCCATATTCCACCTCAAACCCATCCCCACCTCATATATAAAAACACTTCCCTCTAAGCTTAAGCTTTGCTCCAATGCCCCTGACAAAATCCCCTCACTCTTTTTAAGAATTGCAGCAGACAGCATTGCCATCCCCATTAGCATACTCATCAACAGATCCATACAAGAATCATATGTCCCCAAACTGTGGTGTGCAGCCTTTATCCTACTCCTCCATAAAGGAGGCAAAAATAATAACATCTCCTACTTCCAATCCATAGCGATTCTCTCCCCTATTTCAAAAATTCTTGAGAAATGCATCCACCTCCAGCTCATGCCATTCATTACACATAGCCAACTCCTCACCCCAACACAACATGGGTTCCATTCTGGCCATAGCACAATAACAGCTCTTCTCTCTTTTCTAGACATCGTAAACCATGTCCGTGACTCTGGAGAACTTGTATCCACAGTCCTCCTTGACCTCTCCAAGGCTTTCGACACAGTCTCTCATACCCACCTTCTTCACCACCTTTCCAAACTTAGGTAAAAAACTTTCTTACACTGTGAAGGACACCAATGAGGAAGAGAAAAGGCAAACACTACTAAAAACTCCTGATGTCCACCATGGCAGTAAAACTTAATAGTAAAATCAAAACTTTAATAAAAAGAATATAATATAAAATAAATATAACATAAAATAAAAAGAATATAACATAAAAAAATAAAGCGCTTATCAGAAGACTGAGGACTGCTTATTTTATGTTATATTCTTTTTATTAAAGTTTTGATTTTACTATTAAGTTTTACTGCTGTGGTGAACATCAGGACCTTTCCAATCTTAACCTCTCACAAAACACCATTACCTGATTCAGCAGCTACCTCTCTGACAGATTGCAGACAGTAAAATGGAAGACTGGCACCTCAGCCTTCCTTCCCACCCCAACCGGGGTACCCCAGGGATCCATTCCCGGCCCTATGCTCTTCAATATCTTCATTAATGATTTCCATGCAGCTATTCCTAACACTAAGATAGTACAATATGCAGATGATTCAACTTTAGTTTGCTCTGCATCAAACCTCCATTGGCTCCAAACAAAAACTCAACCTGCCTTCTCAACTACTGAGAACTGGATGCTCCAAAATCACCTCTCTTTGAATGCCAACAAATCAAAGATCCTTCTATTCTTTACCTCAAAATCTATCCACCTAGACAAAACCTCTTTCAAGATTACAAGCCTTGCCAACCCCACTATAAAAGATGTTCCTTTTATTAAACTTCTTGGGGTCCTTATTGACAAACACCTAAAATCCGATACCCATATTCAGCTAAATATAAAGAAAACACATCAGAAACTTGGCATGATGTACAGAAACTCCCACTTCCTCTCCCCCTCAACAAAGCAGACCCTTGCCACTATCTTCTTACTACCTTCACTAATGTATGGTGCTTCTCTACTAACCAACCTGTCTTCCTCCATCTCTTCTAAACTAGAATCCTGTTACAATCTCAAAGTTCACCACCACTTCCAAATACTCCACTCACCACTATAAACCTCTCCACCAGCTGCAATGGCTAGAACTCCCAAACTACCTTGCCTACCTCCAACTCATCACCACTCACAAGCTTATTTTCAAACCAACTATATGCCCAGCACTAACAAACATCTTAACATTATACACCCCAAACAGAACTCTAAGATCTACTCACCAAAATCTAATCTCTGTTTATAAACCAAACCGTCCCACTGGTCAGCTTCTCCCATCCTTTTCCATTGCCAAAAAATGGAATTCTCTTCCTCCAGTTCTAACAATTTTTGAGAACTCTGAACACTTCAAAACCCAGCTGCATTCTTACCTCTCCCAAAAATGGAAATGCAGTTGTACTCCACTTATCTAACCTGCTTAATACATAAATACTTTATAACACACAAAGTTTGTTCTTTCTTGCACTTTATTGATTAACTCTATGTACTGTCTTCATGCTAATGCTACCTCTATACCACACTCAGAGGATTTAAACCTCTGTATTAATTTAACTCATGCTAATATTATTGCATAAAGAAATCATCCATGCTAATATAACTTCTATATCATTCTCAGATTATTTAAACCTCTGTATTAATTTAACCTTTTACTACTGCTCTCAACCACTAAACATGTAAATATGCTTTACATCCTTCTCCAAGCTGCTGTTTAACTTTTGTTTAGTTTTTGCTATTTTGTATGTAAAATTTGCTTAGTTTGTTTCTGTTTTTACTATGTATTGTACTTCCTATTATGGAGTTTGTACTATGTATTATTGCAGCTTTTCTCCCCGGGCATCCACTGAAAATTGGCTCGTTGAGCCCAGTGGACCTCCCCGGTCATCAAACTGGAAATAAATAAATAACAAAATAAATAAATGACACTGCTGCTGGCCACTGAGGCTGCGTGTACCCATGTATGCACGCTGTGTGGCTTGCATATACAATTTGTGCTGCTGCTCATTGCACAAACATGTAAACTCTGTGTAGGCTTCACACAAAGACTACATAGAGTTTATTAAATCCTCTGGGTTCTTTCATGCAAAATTTTCATTAGCAGCTAGTAGTCACTATTGCTTTAAGTTATGGGATGCCAATTCAGTTCAACTTCCTTTACCCTCCTTTCTATGTAAATTTAACCACATACTACATATTTGTTTACCTAATATTCCACTGATTAACCATTTGCTTAATAGCCTTAAAAAGGCATTTCATCTTCTTCTTGTATCACATTCTTATGGAAAATATACCTGAAATCCTCCTCATCAAGTACAGTCCTATCATCTACCATACAAAAACTTGACCTAGCACTTGTAATTTTCTCCTCCAAAGTGCTATTTTTCTTTTTCCTCCATTAACTGCCTGACTGATAATTCATTTGCTGTCATAAACTTCTGCATCTGGAGTTTAATTTCCATAAACACTTCAACTACTAATACAATAGTTTGTTTATCAGACAGTATTTCCCATTTTCACCAAATAAATTTTAAATTAATATACTCACCATTTGCACTTTTTTGGTAGCCAAAATACTAATTTCCTCTTTTTTCACTTAAATAATACTACTGTCTAAGAATAAAAATATATAATTTTATATTAGTCTCATAAATCTTTCTCTTTTTGAAAATGTTCCTTTCCTCTTAATTCCAATATTTCTTCATATAATTCCTTAATTCCCTTTACATCTCCCCTTATATTGCTTTTTGGTTTGTTTTTCTATTTCCATATATTATTTCTATAATATGCTTTAAAAAAACTAACTACCACTGAGTTCAGTTCTCATTAAAAAATTCTCATAAAAATATGGTCCTTCCAAAATTCTTTTAACATTGACTTTAAATCATGCAAAAGCACATTGTACCATTTTAGCCTGTTCAGACTGCTTTGTATATTAATTTTAGCCATAATATCCCCTATAATACTCCAAGATAACATAGCAATCTGAAAAGCCCATTACAAACTTTCCATGCTGTATTTATTTCTTAGCAGCCTGTTCTACATGCACATTTTTTTAAATAAATCCACCCTTCATTCCAACATTTTGCTAAACCTCCTTACATCTAAGCATATTGAGTTTTTCATTATCCTAAAATGACAATAAAACTAACCTACTAAAAGCATATTCATATTAACACACACACACACACACACACACACACACACACACACACACACACACACACACTGCATTCTTCCATCTCAGTAGCGTTTTCATTTACATATATAATTACTTGTGTCGTTTGTCAGTGTCCTTCCAGCTCTAACTGTAAATGTATACGATACCATAACACCACTATTTTATCTGTATGCACTTTTCTGCCCTTGATTTAGATACAGACTTCCCACTAATGTCATCTGAAGGTAAGCATTCACATTTATTTCTAAGTATAACATTTTCATTCTGTGTTTTAGATATTTAATTGTCTCATCTAAACTATCGTCTGCCCCCTGTTCTTTATCAAACTCAGAAGTTCTTCTTCCTCTCTCATAGGATAAAAGTACATACATTTATCTACAGATGTTCCACTTACATCAACAATTTCTCCTCCTGCTCTCATAAAAAATCCCAAATATTCTGAAGCTCAGACTAGAAATGACCCTCCTCCCAATATTGTTTACATTTTATCACAAACTTTTTTGTGACCTTATCCCCATGATAGTTATGTTGTTGCAAAGGACAATCTATCAACAAATATGAAAAAGTCACA
>NC_056725.1:482654801-482739801 GCF_019279795.1 Protopterus annectens | reverse complement strand
AATAAGGTTTGGATCTACCACCTTTCATGGCAATGAAAAACTGAGCACCATCCTCAATCTCTGATGAAGTATAACCTCTTCTACTGAGGTCTCATTTCAATGAACCTAACCCTCTCACAAAATCATCCTCACCAACCTTCAGTCTAGATACTCTTACACACTGACCTTGAACCACATTTCTAAATACATTTGGGATGCATACTTGAACAAAGCAATAAAGAATGCTTATAGCATTCCTTTCTTTGCAAACTAGTGGTAATAGTGCAGTCAGACTTCTTAATGACTCTCACATCTAAATAATCCACTGCAGACACAGAATGAATGTGTGTCTTTTGGCTTTTCCCAGTTAGGGGCCGCCACAGTGGAACTCCGGTCTGCTAATGATTGACAGTTGATTTTTACGTGCTGAGTTGCCCTGATGCACAACCTTCAACGAAGGTACGCCCATTCACACATGTCTCCATGCAGAAGACATTCTAGCTGAAATCGAACAGGACAGCTTCTTACTGTGAGGCGACAACGCTATCACAGCACCACCACTGCAGACACAGAATAAGTAACAGAAAATTAAAAAAAAACTGGTAGTTCTTTGCAGGAAACCTGCAAAGTATTTTAACTGTGTTGATGCACCTGCCCACAACATAAATATGTCATCGAAAAAACGTTGCTAAAACTTAACATATTCAACAAAATCAAATGAAGGAAAAGCAATGGTTTGCTGCCATTGAGCCATAACCATACTGGCATAGCTATGGGTACAAGATGTGCCCATAGCTAAGCCAGATCTCTGCAGGTGGTAGGTCTCATCAAAAATAAAAGCATTGTTCTTGAGAACAATTTCAGTAAAAAAAGCTAATAAATCAATCACTCGACTATCATACCTTCCATCCTCCTGCAAATAGATCTTGATATATTCAACCCCATCATAACTGGGGATCACGGTAAACAACAATACCACATCCAAGGTAACCAATAACCAATTACCCAAGGGAGTTCCCTGTTTAACAAACGTATAAATATCCAGAAAAAATGTTCAGTATCCCTAAGGACAACTGGATTCTCATCCAGGATAGGCTCCTATGAATCTACGTAGTTATAAAGATATTGTTATATGACCAGCCAATAAAGGCGGCATGGTCATTGTTATGGATTTTAGATATTATTTCTCTGCCATGAAACAGATGTTGTTGGACACCACCACATATATTGTTATTGATATTCATGAGATAGGGTGCTTGATTGAGAGCATTTGTAATATTGTTAGTGAGTGTATGATGACTGGGCTCATCACTCTAGAATTATTCAAGTTTTTTTGACTGTTGATTACCCCCTCATGCCTTGTTTACAGGTTCTTCCAAAGATACATAAAGCTCCATTGAAACCACCTTTCAGACCTATTGTGTCTCAAGGTGGTTGGCTGACAGAGCTGTTCTCTATCTATGTCGAGATAATGTTGAGGCCTGTCCTTGATGAGAATCCAGCTATCCTTAGGGATACTAAACATTTTGTTGATCACATATTTATGTTGTGGGCAGGTATGTCAATACAGTTGGAACACTTTGTAGGTTTCCTGCAGAGTACTACCATTTTTTTTAAGTTTCTGTTACTTATCCTGTGTCTCCAGTAAATTATTTAGATGTGAGAGTCTTTAAGAAGGCTGACTCTACTATTACTGCTAGTTTGCATCGTTCATGTATGCACTCCAAACATGCATTTAGAAATGTGGTTTGACATCTGTGTATGAGAGTATCTAGGTTGAATGTTGGTGAGGATGATTTTGTGAGAGGCTTAGATTCATTCAAATGAGACCTCAGTAGAAGAGGTTATACTTCATCAGAGACTAAGGGTGGTGTTCAGTTTAGCATTGCCTCGAAAGGTGGTAGATCTAAATTTACATAATTTCTATAATTTTTCCTAAAGCATGTTCAGAACTCTTACAAGGCACTTCTGTTAATGGTTGAGGTGTCATGATACCCCTCTGTTATAGTAGTAATAGTCGAGCCATTTCCAACATATTTAGGAAACACTGGCCAATTCTACTTGTTGACGTGGGTATTAAGTGCTAGTTTTCATTATAGGAACAGACGTTCTTTGAAAAGACTTTTGTGTTATCACATTAGGAGTGTTAACAAGGGACCTTCTGATTAGTCTATGATACTAAATCCTGTGACCGCTGTGGTCTATGGAGGTACATTGATTCATCCAATGAATTTTTCCATCCAGATAATGTGTTTAGGTTTACATTTAAAGTGGATGCAAATTATTTGTCTAAGGACCCTAATAATGCCCTTGCAAAACATGTTAGTTATAAAGGGGCTTCATATGAATTTAGGTTTATGGCTATTCAACGCTTGTCCCACGGTGATCAAATGTGTGTTTTTAGTAATATAACAGAAACTCAAGAGTTGAAATGGATTATTACTCTTAAAGCAGATCAAGTCTCTGGTTTAAATGAGCGGGTACCACTAAAACCTGTTTTAACAGCACAAAGATTAGTTAGATGATTTTATTTTGTTTCATTTATGCTATAATCTAGTTTTTGTTTGTGTCTGCCTGATATAATTCACTGTGATGATTATGTGGGGTTCTTTCATTTTTTTTTTTTTGGCAAAAACTGGATACAATGCAATCATGGTTCTCTTTCTCCCATTGGTGGTTGCATTGTTCTTCATTTGTGATTGGCTAGGGACTTTTACATATTTTTTATGTTTTATGTGTGTGTGTGTGTGTGTGTATATATATATATATATATATATATATATATATATATATATATATATATATATATTATTTTTAACTTTGTATTCATGGTCTGAAGAAGTGTTTCAAAATGTAAAAGCACTTACCCTATAATAAGCAAGCATTTTATTTCATTTTGATTACTGTGGTGTTGTTCATTAGCCCTGTTTCAGTACCCATGAACTTCGCTTCGAGTTTACTTGTTTTTATCCCAGGTCCTGTTCATCCATGGTTGGTCCATTTTTTGTGTTTTTCTCATTTTTAAATTGATAATTGTTTATAAGATCTTAACAGCAGTTTTTCTCTAAAATTTGCAGTATGGTAATTACATTATGTGATTATTAAGCTAGAATGCATAATTACAATTCATCATAGTAAAATCAACACAGCTTTTTCTTATGTCTGAGCAATGATATTTGTTTTTTATTAACACAAAAATACCTTCCCATCATGTATGGATGTTGCTAAGGTATGAAATAGTAAATTATCATAATTGTTTATGTATTGCCAAACAAACATTTGTTTAAAGTATACAGTACTGTAACATGCCATGTATCTAATTAGCTCTTTTTTGTGTCTTCCCCCCACACCTTCTCTCTCTCTCTCTTTTTTTTATTTTTTGGTAGAGGGTTATAATTTATTGATAATCTGCTGTTTGCATAACTTGATGAGGAAAATTAATCATCAACAGCACAGGGAGGAACAACAACCACTGAGTCTTGGCCTGCCATACTGCCACAGATAGCAGCTCAGACACCCAGTACTTCAGGGTCACAGCCTCTCAGTATTGCCTCTACAACCCCTGACCTACCTTCACCAAGTGTGCCAAGTGCAGTGATAGCCTTTGGGAGTAGCGCTAGTGGAGGTGTGCAGTGATAGCCTTTGGGAGTAGCGCTAGTGGAGGTGTGCAGTGATAGCCTTTGGGAGTAGCGCTAGTGGAGGTGTGCAGTGATAGCCTTTGGGAGTAGCGCTAGTGGAGGTGTGCAGTGATAGCCTTTGGGAGTAGCGCTAGTGGAGGTGCCAATTCTGCCCCACAGCAGGAGCTGACGGGCCTGGTGAAGGATATGATGGAGAGGGGCTATGTTGTATATATTGGCAAGGTTAAAAAGGCCCTGCGCTGAATTGCAAAGACAATGCCACATTTGAAACTGATCTAGGGAACTGCTATTGCAGGAAACAGTGATGACAGTTCTGATGGTGAGGACTAGATTTTCACTGTTCTCATGCTGGACATAGGTGTACCTTCAATGTCCCTTACCTTTCACCAGTCATGGTGTCCCCCAACCATTTGTTTCCAACTCTATCCCTGACTGTTTTTTATGTCCTTTATGTCTGTGGATGCTTCCTTACCTACCCCACCTTTCCCAACATTCCACGCCCTCAAAAAGAAATGGGCAACAGTCCCACAAAAATATTACACTCCATTCATAGCTTTCCACTTTACCTATGTGTCATCCTTTCATATCTGATTAGGTCCATTTGGCCATACAACATTATTCCATTGTTGCCACCCCATCACTGGTGTGGTAACTCTGCAAAGTCATGAAATTGTGTACATTGAGATGAAAATGGGAATATCTGTGGTACTCTTCCATGACTATCTTGCAAATTCCTGTATTCTTTTCCCTGTGTGCTACCCTCTACTTGCCAACCCATTTTCACCTATAGTTCTACCCACCTCTTTTACACACATTTAATCAAGTCAAAATTCAGATTCACACACACCAAGCACATAGCTAGAAATGGCCCATGAAAAAGCCTTCACTTTATGTATTCAGCATTTGTATAGAGTTTGTCATAGCGCAGTTAACACAGTTTAACATCTTATTGCAAAAGCTGAAAATTTCAGTTTAATCTGCAGTGGTCTGGTTACTGTCATGCAAATGTACTTAAATCTGCTGTGCTATGGGGATACAGAGTAAAGCCATACTAAAGGTAGTACTGTGGAACAGTTAATGTAACATTTATTATGCTGCCTGATGCATTAAACCAGGAGTTCCTATGTTTCATGTTGAGATAATTACTCTGTTGCTTGCCTGCTGTTTTGGTATAGTGTCATAGGTTCAATTACAGCTGTATGTCAGTTTATTACTTCATGACATTTCATACACCTATCATATATTTACTTGCAAACATCTGTATTTCTCTACATATAACACATCTCCTTAACATAACATTAGAATAGTGCAGCACTACATCATTTTCAAAAACATTGCAGCCCCAACAGATAGACTTAGTAAGCCAACCTTATCCTGTTTAGGTATTCATAGGTATCGTATCTACAGTAATCAGTTTATTGTACAGAGCAGGGCAGATTAATGATGATTTAAGAAGTAAGACTAAAACAGCATACAGATATTCCAACATGTACTCCAAATATGCTGTATTTTGCTATTCCTCTCTGCATCTGTGTGTAACTCTTTCTGTTCACCCCTCTTTCTTGCATAATTATTCTTTGTGCTTCAATAGTGTTATTTTAATGCTGAGAAATAGTAATTCCTTTATGCAAAATGAACTATTGCTCAAATGTGTAGAAAGATTTTTTTTAATATTTTATGGTTTCTATTCCAGCCATTAGCTACAGTAAGTGTTAATGAATGTTTTTGCTTCAGTAATTTAGATGTATCTTTTGGCTACATATTGTTGTGAGCCACCATTATCCTTCGTCAGTGATATTTACTTTGCTCCTGCCTCCATGTCACCCTGACAATGTATCTTTTCCCTTCTATATCATTATTTTTCCACATCTGCATTTGCACAATGTATGACTCTGGGTAACAAATGCAGCTAACACTAAATGGAAGTATATGGCTTATGGCAACATTTTTGGATTTCATTGCTTTTGTCTGCATTACTCTGTTTCACTTTGTACTGCCATGCTAAGCTATCTTTATTTAGTTTACTGTAAGTTTAAACAAGACAAAGAATTGAATTTATGGGTTTTAGTGATCAACAGGGCAATAAAGATGATTACATACATTTATGTTTGCTGAAATCCGCTGTCAGCTATTAACTTTCACAAATATGAATTTCTGCATATTCTGCTATGAAAAAACTCAGGAGGTTTGATATCATTATATCATCTTGCAGGTGGTCAAATCCACCTGCATGATGTCCTACATCCCAAATAATGGAATGTTAACACCAACATTCCTAACTGTCCTACTTTGCCCCCCTTTTGGACTCATTGTAAAGCTTGTTCCTGGGTCCAGAGTGGTAGGGAGTTTCGATGTTTAGTATTTGTGTCAGGTATGCCTAAATTTTGCATTTTGACTTTCTCAGAGGTGTGTCGACCATATTCCTACTCGACTGCCTGTGATTTGACATAATGATAGTAAACCAACTCAGGGCTAAATTACTTATTGGCATGCTAAAATGTTCAGATACATATATATAGCAACATGTGTCATTATGTTATCTCTGACTAGTGTTTCTGTACATATTAGCTACCCCTTTACTTAACACATCATTATCCTGCTGCTACACTAATTTGCCTGCTATCTATTGTGAATGCTCTCTTTTAAAGATCTTTGTGCAGAAATCAGCAAAGAGAAACAAAGGGTACTGCTAAGTACTATCGTAAGTTCAACACTTCAAGATATGATTACACATAACATTACAATATAAATCAAGTGGAAAAAGATCGTAGAAACAAAACCACTAATCCAATAAAACGATCATGTCAGCACACAGGTTGCAAGTCCATAAAACATTTATTGTATAAATTCCACAAGCGCTTTCACCCTAACTCAATTGTAGGGCTTTTTCAAGTGTAAAAACAGTGTAACTGTTCAATCAGCCATCTTTAAATAACTTAATTTAAAAAAAGGCGCCAAAACCAGTCCGACCTAAATTTAAAGTAACCACGCACATTTTTACAACTGTCAAGTTTAAAAACACAAATAAATTCACTTTGTTTACCAAACATTAATAAACTTGATAAAACTTTGAATCAAAGTAGTATAAAATAACACAAAATAAAATAACACAAAACAACAGTTCTATCTAAAAAAGAAGAAGAAAAAAAGGATGTCAAAAATTTAAAATACTTATTATGTTAAACAATACAATCAAAATGTTACTTTAATAATTGTTTCAGTGGTTGTTTTAAGTAATTATTTTGACAATTAATTTTAAATTTAGGTCAGACTGGTTTTGGCGCCTTAAGTTATTTAAAGATGGCTGATTGAACAGTTACACTGTTTTTACACTTGAAAAAGCCCTACAATTGAGTTAGGGTGAAAGCGCTTGTGGAATTTATACAATAAATGTTTTATGGACTTGCAACCTGTGTGCTGACACGATTGTTTTATTGGATTAAACATAACATTATGCCATCAGCAGTGCAAATCAGCTTGGCAGTGCTCTGCTTAAAGATTATATGAAAATAAAGAGGTGATCTAAGAATTATAGTTTTCTATTGCACATTTCTATATCAGTATTACTGTTGCACAAAGATGATCATGACTTTTGAATGATGTTAACTCACTTAATTAACTTGTGTAAAGTAATATGTCTACTCCACAGTGTTTACACTTGCACCATGTTACCAGCATGGTTACCTATTCTCACCAAATTCATCACTGTCATATGTAAGACTTGCATGTTTGTTTTGGCAATGCACTTAGTGTAAGTATGACACAATTCAAGTGTGCAATCATCCAGACATGAAGTCACTGCAAAGTTTGATTGATAATCCACTGGTGTGAAAAAGTCTGTCATCTCATTATGTGGAACATGTTAATGTCCCTCACAATAACACAATGTAAAGTACAGACAGTATATACATCACATTATAGAAGTAGATCATTACATATGACAATGATAGTGATGTTACATTGTCCTGTGCACACATATGAAATTGTTGCATGTGGTAGTATGCACAGTACTATCTCTTCCACTCACTGATTTTACAAATATTCTAATATCCAGTTTCATACAGGTATTGTGTATCTTCTCCTGTGGCACTTGCAAGTAGCACGTTGTTCTCTAGACTGCATAACTTATATTGGTAGGAGGTTCAATATCCAACATGGAAGGTGTGTGTGTGTGTGTGTGTGTGTGTGTGTGTGTGTGTGTGTGTGTGTGTGTGTGTGTGTGTGTGTGTGTGTGTGTGTGTGTGAATGTGTGTATCACTTGGTAGTGTATCCACGTCCACTGAGCATAATACACTTAAATGCTCTCACAGCTTCCTTATCCATATTTTTACAGTAACATCCTCTCTGAAACACACTGATGAGGTCATACTGAAAAAAGTGCAGTCTGTCCCCTAAAAGTTGAACTTCTCCTTTGGCACTTGCTCTCTAGATTGCATAACCTGAATAGGTACGAGGTTCAGTACCCACCATAGAAGACTCGTATCTGAAACTGTGTGTACCATTTGATGGTGCATCAACTTCTATAAGAATAATACAATTAACTGTTCTCACAGCTCCCTTATCCCTGTTTTTTACATTAACAACCTCATTGTAACACTCTGATAAGGTCGTCCTGACAAAAGTGCAATCTCCCCACTAAGAATCTGATTTCTGCTGTGGTGCTTCTGACTAGTCAATGTATTTTTTTAGATTGTTTAAAATAGATAGGTAGTAGGTTTGATATCTGTCAGGGAAAACCTAAATATATGTGTGTGTGTGTGTGTGTGTGTGTGTGTGTGTGTGTGTGTGTGTGTGTGTGTGTGTGTGTGTGTGTGTGTGTGTGTAATGTCTGTTGCTCTCTTCATTTCCCCCTGCAGAGGATACATTTAAATGTGTATGCAGCTCCCTTATAACAATTTTAAGGACATATTCTGCATAAAACCCACTGATGAGGCCATCCTGACAAAATTACAATTAGAGTACAGTGTTCTCTATATTGTGCAACTAGACATGCAGGAGGTGCTCAATACCCAACATTGTAAAATTGTATGCATGTGTGCGTACGTTTGTTTGCTGTTAGGTGAGCATGCACTTATTCAACCTATAATCCGTATACATTTTCAAACCCAAAGATGACTACATCATTCACTAAGCCCACCTTTCTCATCTACAACTTCATTGCCACATAAACGTGTAGTTATGCATACTGTTTGTAATGTAATGACTACAATTTACCTTGCATTACATAAAGGAAACTTTGCTTCTTTTTGTAATAATGTCCACAAATTTGTGCATTAATGCTTAAAATAACAGTGTTATGGGTTGAATGTTAGTAATTTAATGTTTTTAGAGGAAATGTAATGAAAACATTTATTAAGTGTGGAGAGGGAGGACATTTCTATTCTTCAAATGGTAGATTTTATGTGTGCCATCAATAAGAGCACATCATTACAACATTATGTTGTCTTATTACACCCCTGGTTTAACACCTGATGAGGTCATTGCTTTGCAAGTGAACTAAAGTTATTTGAATGCTAGACATCTCCTGTAGTACCTGCATCTCTGATACTATTCTCTCTATAATGTGTAAATATATAGGCAGGATGTTCAACTACAGCAGTGCTTAACTTCTGCAAGTGTGACTGCCAATGGGGTCATGTTTGTTTTGCACACATATGTAGTGGCAACTTTTACAAGCTCTGATTCGCTGTTTGACTGCTGTTACCAGCTATATCTCCTTGACAACACACTGTTGATGTCATCCCTCCATAGATGTTATATATCTCCATTGTATTCATTATTCTCCTGTACTATTGGCTTTTGATAATGTGATGTATAGATGTTCAAGGCAGTTCAACAGTTGGAGGTTATTACTATCATATATCATTGGTCACCTCACAACCAACTGTATGTATTCTAATAATTATGGGATATAATTACAGTGGCACTCTGTGACACTAACACATACTAGTATAACTAGAGAAAATAAAATGTTTCCACATAATGATTACATACTGCTGACATACCTATGGCATGTCACATTTGGAGTGCACCTTCTCCTGTGTCATGTGATTTTGATACTGTGCTTTGTACATGGTGTAACTACTTATGTAGGATGAGGTGTGTCCTTCACCTTCATACTGTTTATACTCTTCTACAAAGACATATGTAATATGTAGCTGCACAGTATTATTTTGCACTTTGAACACTTTTTAGCACAAACATTCAGCTTATGAGCAGAGGTGATGTCATCCCTTTAAATGTGCAATATCTCAGTTGTATATCAACATGGTCATGTACTGCTTGCTATTCAGGTAATTATGTTTTGCTTGTGATGTTGTGCAGTTATTTGAAACCTTTCCACTACTGCCCTGACTATGTTGTGTTAGTGTTATTGTGGCTGCACATGTCACTAACACTGCTGTCAAGCACATTGGCTTTGTACATTTATAGATGTTTGCACCTCTTACTAAAAGATATGACAATTTTTCACATAGCAATGCTTTCATTTAGAGAAATTATGACATTTGCTTCCATGTTCCTTACATAACATATGTGGGAAGTAGTATCCTCTAGTATGGGGGAATGACACAACATGCTGTCTGTTGTTAATGTACTAAAGCAATCACAAGAACACATATCCTTTGCAGAAAGAGCATGAGGTAATGCCTGCACATAACAAGATATGTCACACTTGTAGTGCCATCTCTACTGTGGAGCATTCATCCTGTAAAATGTCATGTGTTTTCTGCTGTCAGATGGTCTTGTGTTCAACATCCACATTCATTGCCTGTCAACATTGTTGCAACCTTATGCTGCAATGCATGACTGTGATAATGTGTCCATTTGCATTCTGATAGAACTCCACAATTCATTTCATCTCAGGGATTGTTTACCACATATACAGATGATGTAATAATTTAGCATGGGTGTATTGTCATGATGGTTTTAAGACTTCCACTTGTGATGCATGTGGTTCATCCTGATGTCATGGGCCAGTACAGTTGCATCACTTGTTAAGTTCCTTACAGGAGCAACATTACCGATGTTACATAAACACCATTGTATCTAGTTATTGTTATCCATTTTTATGTTGGACAATGATATATCATCACAGGTTGTGACTGCATGACATTGAAATGTGTATTCAGGGCATGTTGTGCTGTGAGTGCTCCTGTGGCACATGTATTGAGTACTGCCATTTGTAGCATACCTACAGAGATAGACCAGTGTTCACTTCTTTGACTGTGTGTGTGTGTGTGTGTGTGTGTGTGTGTGTGTGTGTGTGTGTGTGTGTGTGTGTGTATGTCCTACATAATGGGACCAGCTTTCTTGTATTATAATGCTCACTATTGTGTGGACATTAACATGTGTAGCTGCTTTCCGGCATTCTGACTAAATCTGATTGTTCACATTATATCCATACCTCCTATGTTGACACACACATTCAATTCAGTTATTTGGGATAGCCTCCATTGCTATCTGATGTGGCACATGCAGTCAGTACAGTAGTCTGGATAGCATCTTCTATAAAAGCCAGGGGTTTGAATCTGGTAGTATCTGTCTTTTAGACAAATGTATCAGACTTCAATGGTTTACACACAGTCACAGGTCTGGGTTTTGCATGCAATTTCATACCAGGAATGTTGTTAGTACACCTTATATGGCATGATAGTGCTGTATATCCTTCAGGGGATGTTCTTCCCTACTTGACCAATATGCATATGTCTGTGGCACCGATGATCGTTATGCATCTCTCTAATATCTAATCATGTGTTCTTGAAGGACATAATGCAAATGTTTCTTATGTCATTCCTTGCTCATATGCATTAACTATTCACAAGATAAGTATAGTATGCATTGCATGTCATTTTTCAAACGTATTTAATACTGCAATTGTTTCTGTCACAATATACAGCTTAATGGCTGATTTGTGATTTTACAAATGCATCTTACTGCATGAAATGCCAGAAGACCAGCAAGAAATGTAAATGGTCATCTGTTACAACACTTTCTATTGTGTTTCTGCTGTTGAATTGCTGTTCTGTTACTGTTCCCTGTAATTGTATGTGAGCATGCCCAGTATTGGTATGTCAGACATGTTTGCAACTTGCCAAAGGCAAAACTGGACTTCTGACATGTCATCTGCCCAATATACACATTGGTCACTTATGTATTTTTTTTAATACATTGACATGTATCATTTACATAACCATACAATGCTTGCCTGTCTATTACATGGCCATAGGTGAAGAAACCCTTTCCTACTGGTGCCACTGTCATTTCTTTGCAGAAACAAGTTCATTTCTGAGTTGCTTAACATTACAGCTGCAAAACCCATTTTTGTATACATGGTGAGATGGATAATGCATTGGTCCTGTCAGCTTTCATACATCAATTCCCTGTACATACATTCTTATATGTTATGACTGCATTTTATGCATTCATACCAGTATGCATCTTTTGTTCTTGCAAACTCTTATCTCAAGTCAACAATGTAATTAATATGTAGATCACATCTTCACTACACTTTGTTTCATTGCACCTTTATGTCCCTATCCACATTCCTTTTCAGCATGTCCATTATTATTTATGTGTGTACCTTTAGGATTGACATTCACACTAATCATCATTACATCAGTCTTGCTGGTTTTATGTCTGAAATACTTGTTATGCACTTTCTTTACATTTGCCTGTAAGATATGAGTACACATTAAATAGTTCCCCTCTCCAACAGTCATACTTCATTATAACTCCTTACTGTGTCCCAAGTCCCCCATTTTACTTCCCCTTCTTCTGTATTCTGTCCTTGTACTTGCCCATAATTTATGTCTGGGCTAAGAGTGTGCTTGTATCTGAGCACTGCCCATATTGGATCCATTTTGTTTACATTTCTGTGGCCCTGGCACTACTGCTGACCATGGAAAGGTACTTGCATCTGTGAAGGCATGATGAGCAGCATACATATTCAGTTAGTGTTGCTGCTCATCATGCTAACCCTCTTACATCATGTAGGTGCCACACAGCACCTACATAAATACTAATGAATCTCAGGGTGTATCCTTTCATCTGACTCTTTCCCAACAAACCCATGCATGGAATAAAGCTGCCTACTTGCACACTGCCATGTGTGTTAACATTCCATCCTTAATAAATAATTCAGAGCTAAAGGTTTCTTACAGATTGCAAGTGGTGCTAATATCACAGCAGTGATTCATTGCAGTTCATCTTGTGTTACCTTGTGTAGAAAAAGACCCTGATGCAGTAGGAAGGATAGTTAGAAATCCTTCATCAGCACAACAGTGTCCTTTAATAGCATTAGTTATGATCAGCTGCTTCAGTGAATTTAATGGTACATGACTTCTTTGGAAAGAACATTTTAAATGACATCAGTCTACAGTTATAAAAAATATACTGTGACCTTAAGATTTGTTTCTTTGTTTAGTAATTTTGTCATTAAAATCAAATGTGACTTCTTCAGATCAAAGAGATTACCATAACCTGTAGTTAATTAAAGATGATCAGACCACATGCATATGAGTATCTGCTTACATATTCATTAAGTCATTCATTCAAAACATTTAAATTAGCAAACTATAAACATTCCCCCAGATTCTTGAATGCCCCGTGCAAGAAGAAGCTCTTCTTGAAGGCACACTGCTGAACTCTCTACATGGACATGATCTGTGTACGAGCGCAGGGAGCATGTCCGTGCAGTGCATGGACAGTAAACATGGCCCCTGCACTCAGAATGTGCCATACAGCACTTCCTAAGCCATACTGGCATAATATTAGAGCTTAGCTCTAATATTATGCCAGTATTTCAGTGTCTACGGACACGGAAATGTAAATTAGGGCATTTTTGTGTCCGCGGACACTGATATCAAGCACGGCACTAGGAAAGCAATACAAGGGGTGTGTCACAGCCTCTGTGACATACCCCCTGTATTGCTAAAGTGCCGTACAGCACTTCTGCATCCTGTAGAAGCAGGAAATGTGTGCAAATGCACACATAACAGGATACATCCCCCAAATGTACAGAAGCTGAACCACAGCCCCACAAAATAAATAAAGCCCATACAGAACATGTCATGCATCAACATGAAATGCACACAGAATCCTGAAAGACCAGTCATTGCCATTATGTCACAAACACAGTCCCAAGTAGTCACAACACCACAATACACACCCTTATAACCTACAAATATAATAATAATAATATACCCTTGTTTTTAATGCCCTATAGGATGTTTAAGTGTAGCTAAGTGGGTGTGTACATTACAGCTTAAAAATCCCATAGGAGCTAAATTAAAATAGACAGGTAACACATCCAAATCAAGATAGTATAGTTGTGAGAGTTGCAGCTTTACATGCAGGCATTTGTGGTTTGAGTCCCAAGATAGGTAACTTATTTTATCATGTGAAAGTAGTATTAAACTTATTTTACTAAACTTAAATTATGTAGCAATTATTTGTTTGTCACCCAGGGTAGTGTAGAAGTTCCAAAAGTGAGATGTCAGTGTAGAAAAGATGTGAAACCCCCATAGAAACACATGTGCCCCATACAGTATAGTCACACAAGAATATAATGTAATGAAAGCACATAGGGAGATGTCATGGAAGGTAAACATAAAATTATAAATGTGTATGTAAATATTTATTTTATATTATACAATGACTGGCCATTAACATACAAAAATGAGTACGCTAATTGGCCAGCCAAAATAGAGTGTCCATTGAAAATCCAAAAGTATGCAAATGGAAAAAGTCTTTATGCCTGGCCTATTTCCATTTGTATATATCCTGTTTTATATTTATAGTTTGCAGAGATAGCAATGGGGAAATGAAGATCTCTGTTGCTTTTTTTGAACATATCTCGCTGTGTGTTACGAGTTGAAGAGCTCATATAACATGGCAAGATATCATAAATAAATGCAATGGTGATCTTCCTTTCAACAGAGAAAGGAAGATCTCTGTTGCCTTATTAATATATCTCACTATGTTATACGAGTTCATCAACTCGTATAGCATACCGAGATATGTTAAAAAAAAATAGCAACCGAGATCCCCCTATCTCCGTTGCTACCTCTGCACAGCATTGATGTACTGTGTAAGTGTGGGAATACATTCCCTACACATGTGCCATTCAAAAGAAATGGCCCAGGATACCAGAAAACTGCGGAAGGGCAGCATGGTGGTATGATACAATGACATTATTTAAGAAAGGTAAGTATTGTTTTTCTTAAATAACATCATTGTGTAATAGCAATAACCCATGTCTAGGTGTGGGCAATGCTGGATTTACCCATGATTGGCATTGTTTGGTCATGAGGCCATTGCCCGCATGACCAAACCACACCAACTGTGGGTAAATCCAGCATTACCCACACCCAGCTGTGGGTTATTGCTTAAATATAACATTATATGTATGATATGCATAAATGTGCCTTAATCAGTTTGTATCCATCAAACTTTGTTCTGCCTAGCAACAAAATTGTCAGCCCTGACAAGTCTCAAACACAGGACACTGCCCTCAACAATTATAGCAACATACCACTATATCAGCTGAGTTGTGAAAACTTGCAGTGCTTTAACAAACATATCCCCCGGGATTCATGAAGCTTGTGCCAGTTACAGGCGTAGCATAGGTGGTATAATGCCAAATATGGCCACCGAGCGATTCAGGTATGATCCAATTCCATGTGCACTACCAGCATACGCCAGATCTGCGCAGCCCTCGGCTCAGGTATGCTAATCAACCCATGTGCAGTACTGCACTATGCAAATGAAGGTACATAGTGATTCATTAAGTGGTGCAGGCCTAGCGTAAGCCCACAGAAATGTAAACCAAAAAAAAAAAAAAACGGTTTACCTTTTTCCAAACAGAACATCGGAGCTATGAAAGCAGACTAGACTCATGTATTACAAAGTTAACATATGCCAATGGCTAAATATACAGCCAATGGCATAAGAAAAGATGCAGAACACCTAAAAAACAACATTTAATGTCATGTCCACAGTAATGCAAAGTAGAACTGCAGGGCATGTGTGTGCAAACGGGAACACAAGGATAATATATACAAATGTCATAAAATCGCAATATAATACAAATTATGATTTCACCATAATACTCAATGGTATGCATGGTACACCACAACCAAGCTGCAAGGGTTGCTAAGGGTCTGCGACAGTGTTCGGCGCAGTAACTATGAATTAGAAGTCAATGCTATGCAAATGAGGCAAGTAATAGTGAATCACAAATGTCCCGCCAGACTAAGGATGTACCATACGGCACAGCGCTACAACACCGAGGAGTGGTTTGGAGGTATACATGACATCAGCAGTGGGGTGTGCCACCGTAGCTGTAACCACATTGGAGCAATGCAAATCTGGGCTGCCCATTGCTAAGCAAAGCCACAGGATAGGGGTGGGGATGTAGGTATAGCATTGTTTAGCTGAGAGCACATATGGTGCTTGAAAGCGCATGTGTACGTGGATGAAAAATTAAAATGTGCCCGAAACCCGGTAAGCGGATGCAGCCGCCGCGCATCATAGCTCAAACAGGAAGGTTAGGGGAAGAAAATAAGGAAATGCTGCAGTAGGGTAATTGGAGTACAACTGAGCAATTAACACCTATTAACTCACAGTGGGCAATCAACGGCAGCTAACAAGTCTGCTCGCAGCAACCTGCAGAACAGGATAGGGGAGGTGTCGGATTGCAAAGAAAAGAGAACTGTCACAGCAGAGCAAAGAAAACCTGCAGTAGATTGGCCATAGAACACATTTCGCAAGATAAGCCAGGTTTTAGAAAGTACAAAAGAAAGCAGGCTGCTGGATGCATGCCAGAAAATGGGAGGGGAAACATTAAGAAATGTTAAGGGAAGGGCAAGAGGTAATACACAGCAGCTAAATGTAATTCAACACCAAAGGCACCACAATAGCAGTACCTGTGGTAAAACACATATGATACCCTGTAGCTCTGATTGTACATACACACCCTCTGACATCATCAGTGTTCAAAGCACAATAGTATAAAGTGTGAAGGCACCTCACACACACCTGTGTATTCCCAAACACTGCACCACTGGTGTAAACAGACGGGGAACTTTTACAATGTACATGTTGGGAGCTGTCATAGCTGTGATTCATCACCATGTGTTAGAGACTGAAGGTGTTGTGGAGGATGATGCTGACAACCACCGCAGGCCCCGGAGGAGGAGAAGAGTGTTCAGACCAAGGGTAACCTACATGATCTGGAGATAGTAGAGCATTACAGGCTGGACAGGGACACCTTACAGCAAATAGTTGAGCTGTGCCAGCCACGGCTTGAGATCCAGAAACAACAGAGGAGAACCCATCTCAGTGGACACAAAGGTATGTGTATGCTTGAGAATACTAGCCACAGGTACCTTTCAAAGGCCAACTGGAGATATAATGGGGATTTCACAGGTATCAGCATCCAGAGTACTACACCAGTTCCTGGATGCCATGTTACCACATGCCAATGAGCATATATACTTCCCCCGAACTCAGAAGGAGTTGGCCAGCAATATGCGTCTCTTCCACCATGTTGCACACTACCCGGAGGTACTGGGTGTGATAGACTGCACGCACATACATATCAAGTCACCACCCGGTGAGCATGGTAAGTGCTACATAAACCGCAAGGGATACCACTCCATCAACTGCCAGGTCATGTGCAATGCCCAGGTCATTATCATGGATGTATGTGCTGGCAGCCCTGGAAGCTACCATGACTCCCATATTGCCTCACAGCTGTATCAGGTATTTGTCAGGGGGGACATCCCACATGGCCACCTTGTGGGGGATGCTGGCTATGCACTGGAGCCATGGATGATGACTCCCATCAGAAATGCACACACACCCATGCAAGAACGCCATAATGAGACACACGCACAAACCAGAATCATCATAGAGCGTGTGTTTGGGATGCTGAAATCACGGTTCCGTTGCTTGGACATATCTGGTGGAGCCTTGCAGTACTCTCCAGGCACGTGTGCCCACATCATCATAGTATGTGCCATGCTACATAATATGATCCTGCGGAAACAGCTGCAGCAGGGACATAATGGTGAAGGCCCTCACAGCCCACCACAATTGCGAAGGCCATCACAGGCACAGAGGGATTCAGACCATGAACACCCTGTGCCAGCCCCAGTAGGCAGATGGAGGCGTGCCCAATATGCCCATGCCTTGGCAAAGAGGGAACGTATAACACATACACTGACAGTGTAGGCCCCTACAGACTGACACACCTCTCCACCTGCACACACAGTAAACAGGATAGCACACACGACCACCTGTAAATTGTAATGTATAGGTGGCCTACTGTGTGAATCTTACATAGGCAGCCCTCAACCATTGCACACACAACAGCTATTGGAACAAGGAATGTCAACACCTGAACAGTACACGCACCTAACAGCATATGTTGATACTGTATGTATAGGTTCCTAGGTACATCGGTAGGTACATGCCCGATTGTCAGAGGCCATTCATCAACCGGGGCAAACAGTGTCTGCTGTCGCCACCACATCAATTAACCAACTGCCCCTCAGTGGAGCAGAGCCAATTGCAGGATCGATGTGTGTAATCACCATTCCCCACACACTCTGCATGGATTTCCTGGTGTGTTAATGAGGGGCTCCATATAATGTAATCAGGGATGTAGTGGCAAAGCATGTGGAGTACCCATGACAGGTATCTGTCACCCTAGCATGCTCTACCTATGGTTGTGTGAAGGTGTAGCACATTATAGTGTGTGGCTCACTGTGACATACATTTCCAATGCTGGAGCACATCCATTAAACATCACTTGGACATACCATTAATAGGTCTCATCCATATGTAAACTAACTGAGTTATACATCTGATTGCAGTATGGAGTAACAGTCGTAGTACAGTCCACATACAAAACACCATAACACTTGTACAAATCCCAGATGCCCAAATGGTAAATGCACTGACTGTCGTGCATGTTCCCGTTTCCACGTCCTGCAAGGGCCATTACGTAATCCCGTAGGCACAAATAATGGATGTTGGATGCAAATCATCAGATCAGGTTTAGCACATGTTAGTGGGTTTATGCGATGGCAAGTGCTGGTAAGCATTGTTTAATCATGACTATACGGATATGCGTGAAACAGGGCTAAGCTTTGCTGGATATTGTGCAGATCACGGTCAACGATGTCCAGAACAGGTGAAACTAGCATTATTCACCCCTGTACTAATAGTGCCTGCTCAGAAGGGTAAAACGACCAGTGCCAGGAGTAGAACACGCAATCATGTACACAATCACCTAACATTAAGCTACCAGAGATGTACCAACAGCAGGTGTGTATTGTGACAGGTTAAAACACAAATGTGTGGAGTCCAGGAAACAGTATACACCGCCATGTACACAAAAAAAGGTGTGTTCTCCCTCTCACTCTCTCTCACTTTCTCTCTATTCACCTATATCTGCAAATATATAGATAGATGACATGTACACAACCATGGGGGTACAAATAAATAGGATACTGCCAACTACCAAATGTTTCACATACCAACACGCGTAATCACAAGGCTTAAAGACCGAAAGACCACAGTACCGGAACACCGTGTGTCTATTAGTGCTAACTCAGAGGTAGATCATTACGGTAGGTGTGGTCATAACTGGCCGTAGACATACAGTTACCACCTGTCCCACTTTAAGAGGGACAGCCCCTCCCTGGGCAGTTGTGTCCTGACAACAAATATTAAAAAGGGCAAATGTCCGAGATTGTAGGACATAATTATGTCCCATATATTATGTAATAGTTGCATTAAATAGTTATTCCTGTATCTAAAATACGTAAATGTTACATGAAACATGATAAGTAGCTAAAGTGCTACAAGAATAAGTATGTATTTAGAATAAAAGTACGTTCTATCCTGTGTACTGACCGTGGGTATGTGTCGGCCTGTAAACACCGATGTGTGTCCTGCAAATGTCCCACTATGGCCATTTGAAAAGGTGGCAACCCATGCCAAAGAGGTTCAGTCACCAACACAACTGCAATGAGTGCAAATATCTGTGAAAGAACTACACGAGACAGCTGTCATTTAGTAACATTCCCTTACATATTGATGTATTTCCGGAGGTATTGAAGTATCAACCTCACCTGCATGCTATATAGGAACCAATTAACAATGGCTCAGTGTATAATCCCGCAACAACCATAGTTTTAGTCTACTAAATGATAGGTCTTCAATTAGGGAAGGAGCCCACACACATATATGGAATATGTAGAAATGCAGTCCCCACAAACCTGTATATGCTATTTACACTCACCTACATCTCCCCCGCACCCAAAATAATTGCAATACAGACTGTAATAACATCACAAACATCCACTCACTCAATTACATCTGCAGAAGCGTTAACATACCTTGTGAGGGACACATTTGTAATGGCGCCATGTGAAATCGTAGCTGTTGTATAATGGAACAGACGGCGATGTTACAGGTTTTATTTGCAATAGTCCCTTATCAGACGGTTGAGATGACAGGTACACTCATATATACTCTAGCCATCACACACAATCCACGGGAGACATGAATTCAAAATATCCGTGTCTCTCCAAATAGCAGTTGCAATTCCTCACAACAAAACACGTACAGGCCGTCTCCCAGAAGGTAGAGCAAAAGGGCAACGCCCAAGTGGAGAATTCAATTATACCCCACTGTTGCCACGTAATTGGCGAATGGAGTAGCTGCACAGCTGATGTGCAAGTAATAATATACTCAGGAACAGCAATTGGCGGCAGGATATCACATGTTACAGGTATCTACGTATATAAGGATGCCTTGCCATACATTCAAACTGTATGCTCATACCATAGAACCGTTTAAACAGTAAAAGTGTAAGAGAGATATTTACGAAGACTCAGAATGCTAACAAGGTATGTAGTGTATGTAGAGCCTGTTTTGTATTAATTAAAGTGTACACAATGCATAAAGTGGGAAAAGGTATTATGTAGTGATGTCTTGCTGAGCATAATAACGCTTGTAGAAATTGTGAGTCCTGCTGTGGGCCACAAGGTAAACATCTCATACACCACAAGGGATGCTACATGAGGGCTTTAAACATAACAATTCCACACCACCCACCGTCAGTGGTAGGGTTTGTCCAACAAGTACGTGACATAGCAGGGGACAGTATATGTTGATATACTGTCACAGTAGGCATGTGTATGGGCATATAACGAGAATAACATGCCTAAGGTGGTCCTGCTGTGCAAGTATGCTTTGCATTATGGGATAATGTTTAAAATATGTGTAATGTACAGTATTGTAGGTAGATATGTCAGATATTTTACACAGCATAACTGTTATATCATGCAAACAAAAGGTATGTCTATTGGCATGTAAAATACACAATAACAGGATACGTATGGCTTGTAGTCATGGGACACTGTAACAGCATGATAGCTAATTGAAATGGAAGAGCTACTCAATTATCCATGCACAAAGGACATGTAATAGCTTCACAGGTTCATAGTTAGGTACTATGCTGTCTGGCCAAGTCCATTTGTAAGCCCAACTACAGTGTTTTCACTGGCGGCACCTCCCTAGGGTAGTGTCCTGTGTCTGTGAACAGTAGAGCCATTTGTTACCTGCAACTGTGTACAGTACAGCCACTGCAGTGATCCCTGGCGTATATGTGTGTCTCCCATCCACCCATCGAGGTATCTCATGAAGAGGACTAGTGAGTGTCCCTGCTTGATGTACATAGGAATCAAGTTCCAAAGCATGGTGAGTGTCTGGTTCAGGAATGTATCCCTCAAGCACGTCCCAATCATCGTTGCATTTGTGTACATATCCATGAGCATGTTGCTGTCAGTGGCTTTTGCTTATGTTGCTTATGTGGAGTATATCCATCAATATTGTTGTGGACATGGGCCCTGTATGTTCAGCAGAGGTCACCCCTGAGTATGCAGTATGCAAATGTGTACAGTTGTGGTGTCTGTAGTTGTGCTGCATACGTCATCCTTCGGAGGTCAATAACCCTCATGGTGTGTTAATGTTATGGTATGTAAAGCCATTGCTGTTCTGTAAGGTACACCCCAAAAGGGGCGTTGTACCCTTGAACGTGTGTCATACGTCAGGAGTATAGAGGTACAATGGGTGCCTTTGTTCCAGCTACAAACCCATTACAGATAAGGGTGGCCACATAGAAGGATATCCACTCCACTTTGGCAATATGGTTATCAAAGGAGTGGGTGCTATATACGTGTGTACTAAGATCCCATATAATGTCACATGTATGTAGGGGACTACCACCTATGTGATAGTCAGTGGGTGATTGGTGTAATCCAAAGGGGATGTCTATGCACCTTGTGTCAGGCAGCTTGAGGCCATGTTATCGACACCAGGTATCCGTCACAGTGACACCATTATGGAGGGTGTCTGTATCAGCTGGTGGATCAATCACGGCTCCTTGTTTGCAGTCGTATGGAAACCTATTCAGGGAACGTCCCTCTGTGCTAGCATGCACCTCAGTTAAGCATATACCGAACATGAGGGGCCCTATGACCGAGGACTGTGGTACGCCAAGTGTAACTGAATTACAGTAGGTACTACAGTATGCTACCCTCACTGTGTGGGCCTTGTCTGTGAGCCACTTTGCATAACATCTCAAGACATAGGGGTTGATGTGCAGGTGGATGTGTATGTTGTCAATATCAGAATGGAGAACAGTGCTGAAAGCCAATGAGAGACAATGTAGGCTGTGTGGACCCCCTTACCATCATCAACTACCCTGGTAAATGTATCAAAGGAGTCCACCAGGTGTAGCAGCCATGGTCTGGCCCTAACATATCCAACCTGGGTGGCATCAAAGGTCTGGAGCCCACCAATGTCTATGTGAATGACTTCTATGATGATGTGCCCCATAGCCTTGCAGAACAGTCCAGTCAGGCGTATAGGGCAATAGTCCCTCTGGTTCATTGTGGCACCACCTGTGTGGAGTGTGATAACTGTTGCTGTGTGACATTCAGGGGCCACAGTGTCTGATACAGGGCTATTAGTGAATCTGGTGGCCAAGTGGGGAGCCATGTCATTCAGAGGTTTGTGTAAATCGCAGCCTGGGATGTTGGACGGTCACATGTAGTCTGTGTTCCAGGCCTTAGAGAGTGCAGGTTGGAACTGCATAGTTGTGTCCAGAGGGACTCTGCATTGTTCCTGTATAGATTTTGGCCCTGTAGGGAGTGAGAGGGTGTAAAGTTAGCATTGAACCTATCTGCCAGGATGTTGACAATATCAGTCGGTTCTGTAATGTTCCTGCCTAACCGTCATATGTCAGAGCAGATGTGGGTATTGCCATCGAGTACTGACATACCTCCATAATGCTTTGTGGTAGTCCTTGGAATGTCGCAGTAATGTTTATGTAGCTAGCTTTGGAGGATGTGATAAGTGATCCCGGATTCCTACTGAGGCTGACCAGTGAGCTACCCCTCCCATGGGATTGTACTACACTTTGCAACAGCCTCCAGATTTTGTTGTAAATTATGTCCATGGAACTGGACCCCCAGAGTGGCGTCCGTTATCTGGTGGGTACCAACATTGCTCTGTTTGGGATGGCATGATCCATGCAGTTGTGTAAGTGCTAATGAAGTGCACTGGTGTATGTTTCAGCATTTGAAAGTACATTGTCCATCTGCCCAGGTGTCATGACATTTACTACCACTGTCATAAGATGTCTGAAGTAGGCCTTGTAGAAATCTTGTACTGTGTATTCCATGAAGGGTGTGGTGCTGGGATGTGGATAACAAGGGTGATTAGCATACATTCGGAAACTACCAACCAGGGGATAACCCCAGGTGTGGAACACCAGTCACATGTTGGTAATGTCCATGTCTAGGATATTGTTGGCCTTGGTGGTGGTGTGTATGGGTTGATCCAGCCGAGTGGAGGTTATGAATCCCAGAAAGCGATATCCCATTTAAGTGTGGGGTAGTGGCAGTCTCACATCAGTAGTTCCTGTCTGAACCCTACTGTCCAGTACACAAAGAAATGAGGGCAGGTAACCATGGGGTATGGTGTGGAATCCGTAG
This sequence comes from Protopterus annectens, assembly GCF_019279795.1. Classification (NCBI taxonomy): domain Eukaryota; kingdom Metazoa; phylum Chordata; order Ceratodontiformes; family Protopteridae; genus Protopterus; species Protopterus annectens. Next base: position 482,716,109 of record NC_056725.1, on the reverse strand, counting down.
CAAGTTACAATGTGTATAGCAGTTCTGGCCACAGTTAGTTGCACATGGATTACCTCTGATGCATTGTGCTAAGTAACCAGCCTGGAGGTGTGTACATCCTTGTGAAATATGGACACACCTCCGCCATGGGTTCTCCGGTCCTGGTTACATGACTGAAAGGTGTGGTCTGCGTATAACCCATCAGTGCAGGTGTGCTCTCCAGAGCCTAGAGGCAAGTCCCAGTCACTGCAGGGATATCGAAGTGGTCCATCATAAGGAGTGCCTCGCCTGAGTGCATTAGAGATGAAGATGTCAAGCATTGAGTAACATTACCCCAGGTTTTGCTTGCCTGTTCCTGTTCTGGTGGTGAATATGTTATTGGAAACTGTCCAAGACAGGTAGTATAGGAGCAGCAAGAGACTTACATGTTATCTCTAATCCCAGGGCCGACAGGTGCAGATCATCTGTGCCAAAGCATCATGTTTTATCATACAGTCATGGATAATGTTCAAACTGCTGTATCACCCCTATACAGGTACCTCTGGCATGCCGCACAGACATCAGTCCGTTGTAGGTGAGACAGTTATCAGTATCAGGCATGTTAATATATCTATTTGCCATGTGGCCAGTTATCACATGTACACATAATGTATGGTCCAGTCACGATATACAGGTCGCATCTGTCATCAATCATACTGGCTACCCATGTGCAATATATACAAACTAAATGAAACACTAACATGAAACCACAGTATCTGTCATTGCTAGATGTGTGGACAGCTGTGCATACAACGGTGGAGGTGTTGTTCAATGTAGGAATATGTACTATACATTGGAACAACACATGTGTGGTATGCAAACAGTACCACACAGTGAGCTGGGATATGGGCAGCCCACAGGATTCATCATTGTGGAATATACCCCTGCAATGGGTGCACACATTGTGATGTGCCATCTGACATGTCCCAGACATGTAGAGTGCCGGCTGCAATATTGTCTCACTATCCCATAATACATACCCCACATACCAAACATACAACCCTTTGTCTGCATAACCCTGTGGACAGTGACGTATCTGACATCTATGGGTGTATGTCATATGGGACAACACAGACATGTGAGATAGATGGCCATCACAAACATTTGGCCAGCACATGTTCACACATGGCCATGGAGGATGGCCAGAGACATGTAGCAACACACAGTAGATGTGATGTGTATACACCCTGTTGCACATTGTCCACACACGGTCCACCTATAGCCTTTGTTGAATGGTTATATAGTTGATGTGGAACACTGGACATCCTAAAAGCCTGTGCACAGCTTGGGGAGGTGTCACTTAATTCAACCATATAAGATGTGTTGAACATCACGACTGTGTCACAGCATGACAGTAGTCACCTGTACAGCTTCAAGAGACATAGACACCACATCAGACCACAGTTACCATACATTTCCCTTGCTGATGTTGGACATCACTGTCAGCCATGCACCTCGTGTGTGTGGTACATAAATGTCATGTGGGACATGGTGTATTGGCAAGTCTGCCATGTGTGGACACGGTTGCCAGGCAGCTAAGACATGTTAGTAGTTGTGCAGAGGTGTCATCCATAGGTCTTCCAGTGACCTGTCACATGACACAGCATGGTTTAGTGTGTATACACTTCAGCAACGGGGGTCACAATCCACAGTAGTTATGTAATGTGTATGCATGCAGTCATGGCTATGCACTGTGTGTGTATTCCACACTGTATAGCAATATAGACTCCTCATGATGCCATGCAATGGCACAGTGTCTATACTTCACACTGTATAGCAATGTAGATGCCTCATACTACCCCTCAATGCTCATGCACATCTGCTAAAAGTGTATTCTATCTGTAGGGCATACAGAGAAAACTGCAATGTGATACCCATTACACCGCTGTACATGTGTCAGGACACCACTGTGTCAGACATGTATGCATGTTAATGCACACGTCAGATGATTACATGTCATACTACATGTTAATGTCAAGGTCACATCAGCCATGTGTACTGTTAACCTGAGCTGGTCCACATGGTGTATCACAGGGATGCATGCTTACTACCATGATTGTGTGAACTGCATGGCTTTTGATATGACACCTGCTTGCTGTTGTGTGCAACCCAGGGATGTATGCTAACTACAACTATTAATGTCTGAGTTGCATGCCATCTGCTGTATCACATGTATGCTGCATGCTGTCTGTCAAATCACATGCATGTTCTGTCTCTGTGTCTGTGTCTGTGTATCTGTGTGTCTGTCTCTGTCTCTGTGTGTGTCTGTCTCTATCTCTGTGTGTGTCTGTCTCTGTGTGTGTCTGTCTCTGTGTCCATGTCTGTGTCTCTGTCTGTGTCTCTGTCGGTCTGTGTGTGTGTGTCTGTGTGTGTCTGTCTGTATGTGTGTGTGCCTCTGTCTGTCTGTGTCTCTATTGTAATGTAGAGTCTTTCTTTGCATTCACAGGTGATGTAGGTGCATTACCCTCCTGTGGTCCATCTGATGTTAGTGTCCCTACAGACTCTAGCAGTGATGAACATATGCATGAGGTACAGGCAGGGTTGTCAGGGGCTGAATCTGTGCCAATGGTCACCATTCCAGCTATATCCCCCTCTTCCCTGCACACAGTTCTCATGCCAACACATACCCCATCACCAGTGGCTATAGAGGAAGGACAGTCAGCGTGTGTTAGCTTGGAACAGGAACATGTGGTGGCTACAGAAAGTGTGTCATCACACCATGATGTCAGTGTAATGACTGCAGATGTGCCACACAGGCATGTGGCCAGTGCTGCTTGTAGGAGGACCTCTGGCAGACATGCACCTGCAGGACAGAGCGCAGCAGCTGGTGTCACCAGACGCATGTTTCAAACTGTAATGGTGGCACAGGCATGTGCTGAATGGCTGAACAGAGGGCAGAGGCTTCAGAGGGCTGCTATCCGTTCTTTAAATGACAACATCCAGGCATTGGCAAATGCTCAACAGCAGATTGCTGACATTCTGGACAGGCGATTGGGTGACACGGTTGGAATCCTTGACCGTGGTATGGCAATCCGCGAGCATGAGCTGTCTGTGCTGGAACATCTGGTAGGAGTGAGGTGTAGGCCACATGGACATAGGCCAGCTACACCACCTGGTGCAGGTCAACGTGAACGAGCTACCTCACATGCCCGCTCCCACAGTGCCGGTAGCAGTAGCAGTGCAGCTGGTGCTGCACTATCTACACCAGGACACAGCAGGCCATGTGGACATGGCCCTGGATGTTCCCAGTGGGGACACAGTTCCAGTGAACATGTGTCATCAGACAGTAGCCAATCTGTACCTCTGCCTGGTAGTTCCCATGCAACCCTTGGCAGGCACAGGTCATGTGGCAGTGGCCGGACACAGTGAGCTGTACATCCTGATCTGTACAATCTAGAGCTGTCAATAATACCTCTGTGTAGGCTGGACACATGGCAGAACTGTGTGCACACATACACGCACACACAGCAGAAACATCTGTAGGGCACTGCAACACCCACATGCATAACAACAACACATGTCCAATCAGATCACCGGCCCTAACCCACACACATGATGTCATCCACTGGTGCAGCCTATGCCCCTGGGAACCATTATCACCCTGTGCATATGATGATGCCTTTGCCGCATCCCTGTCATCCACACCATCGGTGCAGGACATGCTCATATGGTCTGATGCACAGGGTGAACAGAATAGTGAGATAAGTGTATATTGCATTTGTTGTGTACTGTTGACATGCACCAGACATACCATGTAGTACAGGTTTAGAATGCATTGTTATATGTTCACAGTATGTGTCTTGGTAACAACAGTAACACCATGTTGGTAATTATGCCCTGCTTCCCTCCTTAAGGTCTAATTGCATGTGCCATTACGTTATAGTGTTTGCAGTTAGAGTGCATTGTTGTATGTTCACAGTATGTGTCTTGGTAACAACAGTAACAGCATGTTGGTAATGATGCCCTGCTTCCCTCCTTAAGGTCTAATCGCATGTGCCAATAAGTAGTAGTGTTTGCAGTTTCCCGTGTGTAAATGTGGAGTACTCACAAGCATGTATGGTAATACCAGCATGCTATACGTAGCCTCAACCTCACTGTTAGAAAGGCTACCATTCCATAGATGTCCACACATCTACTGATCCAGAAGCATGTGAGCTGTTTAATAGGCTACAGTGGCTAGAGACGTGACATCCATACCAGGTCACATCACAGGTATAGTGACATGGTGTGAGGGGTTTACACAGCGGTCTGGCTGATGTCAAGGGTAGAGGCCAGTTGATAGCATGAGGCCTCACTGTGTAGCAGTAATACTTTGTCACATTACAGGATGAGAACACGCACAGACATACACAGAAACACACAGTAACATGCCCACACTCACGGGGTCAATGACATTATAACTCACACTCAATAGTGTTGAGGTGAGGACCCCTGCCTATGTGGTAATCACCTTCACAGTACTGTGCACCCACATGACGCGACACAGAGAATGAACACGTACAGGTAGCCAGTAAGGCTGAGACTGACAGCATCAACAGGGTAGTAGATTGCATCACCATGGGGGGTTAGGGATCCTGTCTGTTCTGTATGGTAGCATACACCCTCACTCCATGCACCAGACAGCCATACATACATACATACATACACACACACACACACACACACACACACACACACACTGTGGAGTCCACAAATGTCATTCACATGCAGATAGCTGACGTATGTGATACACACACCACCCTTGCCTATGTCTTGCTTTCTACACTGCAGTATGTACAGATCTCTACAACAGTGTACATGGGTGTGTAACAATTGGGATGTATTCCCCACCATATGTGGCATATATGGTCACACAAGCAAACACACATGGCAGTACTGTGAATCATACACCTGCTATATGATGATACATCTGACAGACATGCAGCAGTATTGGCCACATTATGTGTACTGACACTATCTTCGGCAATTGTGCTGCTATATGCACATGGGAGGACATAAATGTTACAGGTGTCAAGTGATTTACAGTCAGTATCACCCTGACCGCTGTGAAGGTTGTATGTCTTCACCTTCAAGTAACAGTAACATAGCGTACTGTTTGCACATGTCATGGTAGGACTGCTTGTGACACACCTGTGAGCTGTCTTCAGCAAACATCCATCTGCAAAGGTGGACCTCCACTTTATGTACACACATCCATCCATACCTGATATACATCCTACCATACTGGCAGTATTTCACCATATACAGGTGTCAATGATGGGGCTGCATTGCAACTGCATGTTGTAGTTAGACACAGATGAACTGCATACATCAGCTACTGTACATGCATGGTAGCTGAATGCACACCACTACATGTACATGTGTGTTGGCCCTACATTCCTGTCATGTAGCCATGTTTGTATGCATTGCAATTGGTGGACATGTGTGATGACATACATGACATATGGACTGTTGTATGATATGATGGTTGTCATGGGTAACTAGTACAGAGGGAATGTTACCTCAGTCAACATTGCTACCTTATGTACTGTTAGCATTTAACAGCCATGGACCTACCTTCCATGTGCACGCGTGTGATTTCTGTTGCCACTTGTCTGCACGGAGGAGAGCAAAAGCTATGCTATGTACATATGTGTTTGTGTGTGTGTGTGTATGTGTGTGTGTGTGTGGGCCATGTACATATCCACGGCAATTACATGTATGTCATATCCAAACATGAGTGTTTTTTGGCATACAGCAACAGTCATCTGTTACAGCTGTATAAGACCCAGGGCCCCTGTTATGTGTAGAGCCGACCTGGTTATGAACAGTGGTATCATTGCATTGCATAATACATGATGGAACCCTGTCAGTACATGTGTAGTCTGCACAGTTTCTATAGACCTATGTACAGTCCACTGGTCATGAGTAACATGGTGTTGTAGTAATGTATGGATGTGTGTTGCTGGTCCAAAGACATAGTGATGTCTGAGGGCTACATAGTAGAATGCGGCATTTACCACTGTGATCTGCACCTGAGACATCTGTGATGGCTCTTGATTGTGTACTGGTCAGTACATGCAAGGGGCCTTCATGTACATGGGGACACTAACACCTGGAGCAGTCTGTCACGGTCCTATGGCCCACATGTCTGTATCTGAGGTATACGGTGGTAGTGCTATTGTGCACAACTGTGCCATATGCCAGGTGTTCCTCACTGCAGAGATGTCCGTATTCCCCATTGTTGGATCTGGATTTTCAGCTGTGATTACGAATGCTACACATATAGCACTGATGACCGGTGTCAGATATATGTAGTGCAGTATTCATGCTAACAATGCTCACTATCGACACACTGTGCCCTTCCGTGTTTAGAATCCGACACATCTAGCACTGATGACCAGTGTCAGATATATGTAGTGGAGCGTTCGTGCTAACAATGTTCACTATCGACACACTGCGCCCTTCTGTGTTTAGAATCCGTGTGCATACAAGACAACCCTTCGCTACTACTAAGTGTGTGAGCATGCCCAGTACACCGTTGTGTAGATGGACACACAGTACATTCCAATATATGTAGTGCAGCATTCATGCTAACAGTGTTCACTATCGACACACTGTGCCCTTCCGGGTTTAGAATCTGTGTGCATACAAGACAGCCCTTCGCTACTACTGTGTGTGAGCATGCCCAGTATGCTGTTGTGTAGATGGACACACAGTACCTTCCAAACGGACGTGTGCTACTAAGTGTGTGAGCATGCCCAGTGACACCTTGTGTCGGTTATGTGCCTCTGTGTATGGGCATGACCATTGAAATCCTGTATAGCGATAGTGGTCATCCAGGCAACAGATGTCCATACCCCATGTCAGGATGGATTCCTACATTGAACACACTGGTTGACTGTCTTGAAAGGTGTACTGTCTGTGGCGCATCTCGTATCTATGTAGTGTTGTAATAGTGCTCCATAGATAGGCAGTTGTCCCACTCACACCACTGCCGTGTGTTTGTCTCCGTCTACCTTGGGACAGTAATATGTTTTTAGACTGCTCACTCTTCATACATTCCCTATCGGCGTCTTTGCCTTTGCTGATGATGTCATCCACCTAGAAGTATGCCTCTGGGAGTGCTGTGCTCCAATAATCTCGGTAGCACGTTCTGTAACTGTGTAATGCTGTAGTGTGATAAGATAGTTAGGTGTATGTTCGACTCCCAGCCTTGCCAAGTGTGTGTGTGTGTTTCCAGCTTAGAGTAATGCTTTTAGACTGCTCACTCTCCATACATTCCCTATCGGCATCTTTGCCTTTGCTGATGATGCCATCCACCTAGAAGTATGCCTCTGGGAGTGCTGTGTTCTAGTAATCTCGGTAGCGTGTTCTGTAACTGCATAATCCTGTAGTGTGATAAGGTAGTTAGGTGTATGTTCCAATTCCAGCCCTGCCAAGGGTGTGTGTGTGTGGCCTGGGGATAGAATAATGTTTTTAGACAGCTCACTCTCCGTACACTCCCTATCAGCATCTTTGCCTTTGCTGATGATGTCACCCACCCAGAAGTATGCCTCTGGGAGTGCTGTGATGCTGAAACTTGGTAGCACATTCTGTTACTGCGTATTGCTGTAGTGTGGTAGAATAGACAGGTAGGTGTTCGATTCCAAGGCATGGCAAGTGTGTGTGCTTGGCAGTTATACCCTGTGTGTTGGTATCTGTGGGTGTCTAGCTGCAGGATGTGTTCAGTGTGTTTTGTTGCTGACCTATATAGTGTCCACAGCCCGAATATTCTGCCAAGACACTGGGTTGTCAACACATACATTCGCCAATAGGTCTGGTGAGTAAATGTCAGCAGCCCTACTCTTACCCTTAATACAGTCTGACCCATGTGACCCAACAAAACACACATGCCTTGATAGTAACAACACTACATGATGAAGGTGGCACATGTAGTTTCCTTTTCATTCCTGTCTAATGCTTTGCTGTCATGTGGTCCACTGTTGTGATATAAATGCAATATCTACATATGTGTGTATATGTATATGTGTGTATGTATGTATATATATCTATGTATAAATGTATACATATAAGATATATGATATATGTAGATATAGAGAAATAGACATAGATATAAACAAATATGTCTGGGGACAACAGCACTATTGAATGTTTGTGCTGGATGATCTGTACGCGATAACCTCGGATGCATGTATATCTGCTATGGTGTGGTGGTAATGCACATCATCTGTTGTGTGCAGGGTCCCGGGTTGTAGTCGTGTAGACACCGGTTATTTTGTTGCTGGGAAGACCATGGGACATCGAATACGGTGATTGTAAGGCACCTGTTACCAGTTGTGTATGGATCTGAGCGACACTAAGCAGTGGTTATTAATTTGGACGTTCGGTATGGGTCATATAAGTATTCATTAGAAGACTATACTATGCAGATGAGGTTGACAATAGTTTATCCCATTCATCTCCAGGGTGTGATGCAGATCCCTGGAGTGTATGTGTGTAGTTAGCCGGGTGCAGGGCTTGAATATAGTTGACAGCATAGGAGGGGGGTCAGGCATACTGTACGTACATTGCCGAACTGTGCCTTGGGAGTGCTCCTGCCTTAGCACGCCTAAGCTAGGGGTGTGTCTATACCTGCCTAGTGACATTGGGAGGGACAAAAGCAGTAGTGGGGTAGTCAGGGTGTACAGGCTGCACAAACAGGTGATGATCAGCACAATCAGCAGATGACATGGCCAGCCTGCACCTGAACAGTATGGTAATGTGAGCAAGCAGCATACACACAGGTTTCTTCTGCACTCTACACCACCGGTGTATACCTGCGGGGACATTTTACAACACAGTCCAACCAAATGAGAATGGCTGCAGCAGGAAACATAGACCAACATGTGCAGGAGGCTGAGGGCATTGAGGATGTGTATGCTGCCGAACAACCCTTACTGGGGTGACATAAGACTTTATAGACCCAGGGTTACTTACCAGGGGCTACATGAGCTGGGGATGGTGGAGCACTATGGGGTGGACAGAGACCTCCTACAGCAGCTTGTTGACCTGTGCCTGCCACACCTGACACATCAAACAGGCCGAGGGAAACCCATCACAGTGGAAACCACGGTATGTGTTGGCCTAGGTATACTAGCCACAGGTACCTCACACAGCACAACTGGGGATATCATGGGGATCTCACAGGCATCTGCATCCAGAGTATTGCGCCAGTTCACAGACGCCATGTCAACACATGCTAGTGAGCATGTACATGTCCTCAACACACGTGATTAGTAGACCAGCAATATGCATCTCTTCAACCACATGGCTGACTACCCTGGGGTACTGGGTGCTATAGCCTGCACACACGTACACATCAAAGCACCACCCGGTGAGCGGGGTAGGGCCTACATTCACTGCAGGGGCATACCCTCCAACAGCTAGGCCATATGCGATGGCCAGGGCATTAGATTGAATGTGTGTGCTGTCTGCCCTGGAAGCTATGATGATTCCAATATATGGCTTCTGACAGAGCTGTACCACACCTTTGCCAATATGGACATCCCCTACAGTCTCCTAGTGGGGGATGCTGGGTAACCACTGGTGTTGTGGCTGATGACATCCATCAGCAATGCACACACACCTGGCCACTCACACCATAATGAGGCAGATGCACAGGCAAGACATATAATTGAGCATGTGTTTGGGATGCTCAGGTCACAGTTCTGGTATCCAGACACATCTGGTGGAGCCCTGCAGTATTCACTAGCTACATGCACACAATTTGTTATGGTATTTTCTATGCTACACAAGCTGATCCTGCAGTAACAGTTGCAGCAGGAACAGCATGGGGCATGGCCCAACACCACTGCCGAGGCCTGTACAGGCATAGTGTGACTTGGCAAAGGAACTACCTGAGCAAAGCCCAGTCGGCGAAAGGCCTTGCACAGTATGACCTGCCCTTGGCAAAGAGGCAACACAAGGCATATGCACTGATACAGTAGGTACCCACGGATTTCCCCTCTCTGACCCACACACAGTACAATGGAAGGCAGACATGACACTACCTGTGCTCGGCCATGTATAGGAAGTGCACTATGTGCATCCAACATAGGCAGCCCTCCAGCACTGTCCTCAGGTCCAGAACACCCCCAGGTTACATCTATCGATCTAACAATTGACAGTTGTATTAGAATGTGTATTTGCCCGTTGCTATGGTATGTATGAGAGCATACAAGAGACTTTGGTGGCCAAATGTTAGGGCAGCAGACAGTACACATCCATAGTGGCACCATGACATCTGTAGCACATACGGTGGGGGTCACAATGGTAGCCAGTAGTACACAGGGTGTTCTAACCCACTGCAGATTATGGGCTGATCATCATGTGTGTCCATACAGCCCACACACGTTCCATGCAGCTGGACAGGTGTGGACCAATACAGACAAATGATATACAATGGCCTATGAATATGCCCAATGAATGACCCCAACTCCCAAAGACACACACAGACTACAGCAGGCCAGGTAGTTTGATGTAGGTTGTGAAAGCTAGGACGTCCAACACCACTATGCTGGTATTTAAAGCTGGGATCTGATGTACACTGGTATCCCGCCAACCAGCAATTTAGGTAGGTCCACACACTGACATGGAGTACCTGGCATACCAGTACAGTAGTGGCAGATGTGTACAACTGTCAGCTGTGCTCCCGTCCAACCTACACATGTGAGAGTCATGTGTGCCACCCACGATGCTGTGTAGGACTGTGGATGCAGTTGGATGTCCCCCCACGCTATGCAGACATGTAGCAACTGTCAATGCCACATGAACATTAGCTACCCTGCAGACACAGCATGACACCTGTCTGTGTAGAATGGAGGGGTCGGCAACACAGTACTGACTATCTGGACATGTGACACATGCGATACAGCTGACCATACTTGGCATGCTCACACACATGACGGTATGATGGTAATGCTGGTCGACAACATGCATAACAGTCATACTGGGCATGCTCACACACTGAAACACAGGATGGCCAGGCATGCATACACCAGTGGTCCTGACACATCTGCCAGTACATTGCTATACTGTTGGATGACTGTGTTGTATGGTGTGTGTGTCATCTGTTGTCTGTTCATATGCCATGGTCTATTGCTAATTCACATGAGCTATGTGTGCAGGGTATTGCTACCAACATGTGAATAGGATGGTTCTTTGTTTGCAGACAGACCGACACCTTTGGATACGGACTGGGTAAGGCACATTCCAGCAGGTGGATGCAGTTGTGTGTGGGTTTGCACAGTGTTAAGCACTGCTGACCTCTGGTTACAGCACCTTATACCCATTTAGACTCCACATTTCTTTGACAGTGCACTACTGGCATATTGGTAGACAAACACGCTTACAGCCGCTCGCTCACCGACAGTTGTGCTTACATTTGTCACTTACTCTGGGTGTGTGTGATCCCTTGTGATGCGTATTACATCGGACTACATGACTACAGTATCGGGTATGTCTAACCATTTGGCGACGGCAGGCATTCGACTGTACAGACTCGCTGGCCTGTCCAGTGACATAATCATATTATATGCGTGTTCCTCATACGATCTGCTCCCATCTGACTGATACATGGGAACCGATACTCTGCAATGCTGACATGTGAATGTTATTTTGTTAACACAGCTGTCCACCAAGTCATGCTACCACATACCTACTGTACGTTTTCCACCTTTCAGATTGCATGACGGGAGATTGTGGGAATAACACCTTTCCCACTTTGCATGGGACAGTCCCTCATTAGGCATATGTCATGTGACAATACTCTAGCCATTGCAACTGTCCTGATTAGGGGACATTCTCATATTCTACATGTCTGTAGTGGTTGCTTGTTACAGGTCTTGTATACCTGACACGTCGATATGCTATATGTAGTAGCATAAGCAACTTTACTGCAGCTAGACTACGCTTTGATTTGTGCTGATGTGTATATTACTGCACTATGCATGGCTGTAGGTATATTCTGCCCTGGTACGTCTGACATTTCTACAGAGCAGGTCCCACTTTGGCCATTCAGAATGGTGGCGGCCCTATAGATCCTAGATGTAGAGCTATCACATGTGTCAAGGCAACACTTACCCACAGCCAGTAGTAAAGTGACTACTTCAATGGTTTGCATACGTTAAGGTTATTCTTGTAGCATTATAATTGCTAATACTGTTTCCTATAACATGTAGCTGTTTCTGATACAACAAATTAATTTCTGACACCACTACACACAATATATGGCCTCCTTTCCTGAACTCACTAGCCATGTGCCATAACATTCATTTTGCAAGACACAATTGCCCAGACAGGTGTGTCCCTCAAAGGCATATGGGTGGTAAACCTCATCTATTATGCTATCATCTACCTAAGGTAGTCAGCAAATTATGCACTTTCCATCACTAGCAGACCTCACATACCAATGGAGGAGAATGAACACTGTATCAGGAACACTGCATAAAACCCTGTGGGACACATTTAGATGATTGTTTCTATTAACCAGGCACATTGACAGTCACAGTGCATATGTATTCATTCACGTTTGTCGAGGTACATGCTGTTTATGACTCATACATGTTGTCATCTGTCATTACCTGTAGTCCGCCACCTGTCCACCTAATATCACTAGTTCTGGAAGTGTTTAGTTGGACTTTGTTACATTCTGATTCATAACTATGGACATCTATGCTTATCGGGTGCATGGCACTGATTTGGTCCCTATGTATTCCCCGATGGTTTACAGACTATCCGGTAGATTTGATCTTCAGGTTTGGGAGATATAGGTATCTGCTATGCCCACATGGTAATATTAATGACTTCCACTGGGCAGGCCTCCTACATCTCTGCCAACCAGCACCTGCACACTTAAACCCATTATTGCATACCCATGGTTCACCTACCTGGCACCCCTCTACAGCACTCATGACAAATACTTACTGTGAACGCAGCTGGGGAATGAGCACACCCCTACACATTGCCCACTCTCCCCATCTCGGGACACATGTCGTACGTTTTGTCAACCCATGTATTATCACACTTGCACAACCTGCTGTTCTATGTACACCTACATCCTGCTCACATCGATAACCACGGGTTCACATGTACAGTGAATTTTTGGGGTCCTGCAAGGGACACCATTATCCATGTTTAAAGTTTAGACCTTGCAGATCTCTCCCACTGGTACTTTCCTGCCGGTGTTTTGGACAGCAGCAGTGTATTTATCTTTATTACCTGTCTGTATGTCTGACCGGCCTAACTGGGTGGTGTGGGGGGTACAACATTTATTTATTGGACCTCCCAGTCACATATGCCTGGTCTGTAAATATGTTACCCCTAATTGCTGTGAAGTAACCTAGTTATGTACATGTGTATATCTACAATGACATATATATTTGTTTTGTGTGTATGTGTATATATTAATACCTGTTGTATGTGTATATATATATATATATATATATATATATATATATATATATATATATATATATATATATGCATGATATCTTTGTGTGTATATATATATATATATATATATACACATATATATATATATATATGTGTGTGTATATAAATAAATAAATATATATATATATATATATATATACACGTTTTTATCTATATATACATCTGTGTGTCCGTTAACCTATACATTTCCCAGACATAGACACTTACACATGCGTATTGGGTTTTATCTCTGCTTCAACAGCATACTATTGCCTTAGTCATTATGATACCGACATTTCACTCCGGTGAACTTGTGATCAGTATACTGCACGTTATACAACGGACAGATGTTGCAAGTTTTTCATGTCTGGGGTGCCGCTGATAAGTGTGATGTGATACAGTGTAATTCGACCTATTACTCATATGTGCAGCCTATTATTCCTGCTACTGTGTTTGTTTCTGTGCACATGGATATTATTAATGTTAACAGAATGAGTGTTTGTGTTACTGAGATTGTACGTCAACATATTGATGTCTGCATGTAATTGTGTCTTTCTGCTTTTCCCGGTTTGGGGTTGTCACAGCAGAACTCCGTTCCGCTCATGGTTGGCAGATAGGTTTTACGTGCCGGGCTGCCAGCCCTGACGCACAACATCCGACGACGATAGGCCCATTCACGCATGTCTCCACGCAGACGATGCACTATCTGGGAATCGCACCTACGTACTAGCTGATCTCCACCGGCCGCTCCATTGCAACCGGCGCAACATACCCTAGCACTCCTGTGTCCATAATCGCATATCCATAGTTTCTCCAGCACACCCGTGTTGAGTTTCCACGCATGATAGCCATTATCCACCTGATATCGCAGCCATGACACACCTTTACACATTGCCCACTCCAGAGGGTTGGGGCCCTTCACACATTTTGTACTGCCTCGTGTATTCACAGGGTCCCCATCCATTCATATTTGCACATACGTGCCTTTCCTGGTGTTATGGATTACGAATGATTTGTGGGTTATGAGTGTAGGGGGTCGCAACATGTACTACATTCTGTCTGTGTAAAATGCTGATGTAGCACTTCAATGATATTATGGCCACTGGTATAATCCTGCCTCTGGTGTGAATAGCGGTGCTCTACTCACTCTTGTGCAGCTTTATCTGACATATGCTGCAAGCACTTTATAATACCTTACTTGCTCTAGATTCCCTTCACTACCCTTATGTTTGCTTTCATCTTTCAGCGTTCATTTTATATATAGATATATATCTATATATATCTATATATATCTATATATATATATATATATATATATATATATATATATATATATATATATATATATATATATATATATATATATATATATATATATATATATATATATATATACATATATATATATATATATATATATATATATATATATATATATATATATATATATATATATATATATATATATATATATATATATATATATATATATATATATAATTGCATATTTCTTTTATGTCTGTGGATATTTACCTATCTATCTATCTATCTATCTATCTATCTATCTATCTATCTATCTATCCATCTATCTATCTATATATCTATCTATATATATAAAAGTTACAGCTGTACAAGACAACATACATTTGCTATGCTACAAGCTGCTTACACCCGCGCAGGCACACTTGCATTTTCTTATTGTGAGTTACGTATGTTTACTGCCACTTCTTCGTGATTATATGTACCTTATTCCTTATGAAAGTACCACTTTGATTGACGGAATCCGGTTGACGGCCCCATGCGAGACACATGGTCACCTTTACATGTATAAATGTTGGCTTTACAGCACAGAGGCATTCATTACACAATAAATTAATATGTGCTATAGTCGTACTTGAACCGGGAATGCCTTTACATTAGGCGGATGCTCTATCCACTACACTATTGTTGTTCTGCCTCATTTATATGTATACCCATGGTTCATAGCTACTCTGACATACACCTCACCACTTCACTTACACAGCAGGCATCCATTCTCCTGCTGGGAAAACTGCAGTGCTACACTTCCGACATTCCCTATTTCCTACTGCGCTGGACCTGTGCTGCATGTCTACTCACTCCAAGGACATTCAGAACTCCTACGCTTATAGTCCTCGCACTTACGTGTGTTTAATTGTCAGGGTGTGAATGTGCTGGTATGGGTTTAGGCTTGTCCGACTGGTGACTATAACTGCCCTGTACTTGTTCAAATATCAGACGTAACACATGGACAGAGTTAAGTCCAGATTTTAACATTCTACCTGTGTTTACAGACGCAGGTGTTTGGGCACCTCTGACCACATTATTAGGTCGGCACTACGTTATATAGGGTGGGGAGTGGTTCCACATGTTTCCCTTCACATTTGACTATTTCATTCATTTGTATGTACGATGAATATTATTCTGGACATAAGTTATAAATTCACTACAGGTATGCAATAGTCCTATCAACAAATGTGACGGTTGGTGTACATATGTGAACGGACCTCTGTGATGCTCGGGGACTAGTTTCTACAGGGACAAGGCTATGACAAATCAGGGACAATCACGGACACTTCTACCATATTAGTACTAGTAACTTGGAACATGTTGACAGATTCGTATTACTACTTATTTTCTGCAGTTAAATGCATCTATTACTCTTAATTGTTGTAATTCGTCATTCTCATTCAACACCTTTCCTCCAAAGGTCACTGGCTTTGTGAGTGATTAAGAGGCTGGCTAGTTATTGTGTGAATGCTCTGACCATTGGTAGGATTAACACATTGTCATATGTACAGGTTGGGATATATTCTGGGGACACCAGATTGTTTAGGCCAACACATACCCACGGTCACTGCAGGTTTTGAACATTCATTATTTTCTTATCTGAGAGCCTATACCTTTAGCACTTTAGTTGTTAGTCTGTTTCTTGTACGAATTACGTATTTTTTATCCTGACATGATTGCTTTAGGCAACTGTTACATGCAGTATGGTACATAGTTATTTCCTACAATCACAGGACATTTGGCATTGTATCATTGTTCATCAGGACACACCTACCCACACAGTGACTGTCCCTCACACAGTGGATCAGAGGGTATCCTGTTTACGTCAGTGCCTTCATCACCCTATTTCCAAGTGCCACTATGCGAATGTGTACAATATATTCTCTCGATTATTCATGTGGGGACACGTGCGTCACTGGCAAGTGTTTGATCCTTGGTAGTAGGTTCTGCATGACTGTCTAGGGCTGGACAGTCTCGTGCACCACTACTGCACATTCAGACTTGTGTCCAGATGTCTACAGGACTGGACATTGTGTTGTGATACCCATTCTGATGTTTACACAAGTTACTTATCCCATGAGGGATATCCAAAAATTTAACAAGATCAATACCGACCACTCTTTTGGCTTTATGAAAATGTGTTGGGGGTTTTACATGCAAGGGATACATAGTTTGCAATCCTGAAACTGCCTAGGGTGACACTGCCTACTACATATGAGTAGTGATCACTATGTGTAGATGCGGCTGCGCCAAGCTAGTAGGCCAAGTATGGCTGGATTTCATGGATGTTCAGGTACGGGGGCGGGTTGTGTGCTGTGGAGGGGATGATGGGTATTCCATTATGCTTCCAGGTGTGTTGCATTTGAATGGGCCGGTTCCATCAGGATCAATCTGTGGGTATGTGCCGGTGACATTTCTGTACATTTGTATCACACGTGTTAATATTCATATGTTTGTGGGATTGTGTTCTACAGTATGGCCTGTCAGGTTGTATTGCAGATGTGTATACATGTTCTTTGTCTTTCTTTTTGATTCACCCGCTGCTCCCTCATACACCTCCAGTTCACCTATTCTGCATACGACACAGTCTCACCTTTGAGGATTATACCATTACCCATCCCTCCCACACACACATATTCCTGACACTCCATCCATCACTGCTTTGGTTGATGGCCCATGACACGGTCAAGGTAACACATTGCATACACTACATATGTTATGTACCTGTATGATTGTGGGGACTACCCTGGCATGTTTCACCTTCCACATGCTGTACATCACGCACATAGGTACACACCCATACTTAACCTTCATGACATGGTTGGCACACCCGGGTAATACCCGTTCAACTGTGACACATCCTGACAAGTACGGCTTGGACCGCATATGTGCGGATTTTGACCGACTGCTTTGATCATTGGTAGGGTGCCACCTTTTCCTATGTCCAGGGTGGGATATATTCTGGACACATATCCAATTGTACTGGACAACACATACCCACAGTCAACACTACGGATAATACTGTTCCTTTAAGCCTACATGTTGCCTTATTGTTGTAGCAGTTTATATGCTCCTTCTGTTTCGTTTTCTTGCTTATTCTATTTCTTGTCACATATGGTATGTTAAATACGGACATACCTATTGTATGTGACTATTACATGTGTTGTGGGATATAATTCTGTCATACGGTCGCTAGATATTTACATTTATTGTGGTTTTGTTATGGACACATCTGCCCAGCTGTGTACTCTCCCTCACAATGTGGGACAGCTGGTGACTCTGACCATTGGGCTGGACGTAGCTATTGGTGGCGTGCTAACATGATGCATTTCACTTCCACTTGGTATAACTATCTACACTGCGTTGGACTATGGGCACACGGTTTTCAATGTCATTTGTTCGAGGGATTGGGACCCGTTATTATATTGTGTTTGCTTATTCATTTTGTGTTCGCAGGAACTGTCTTGCATGCTTTGCATACATTTCAGTATCCACAGACACTGACAGATGTGATTACTATTGCATGCAAATTGCTATATGCAAGCATTTTAGGTTGCACGTCGACAGCTGACATTTTCACGCCTCCGTGCGGCACTTCTACACACCCTATTCACTCGCACTCGTTTCCTATGCACGTGGCTGTGGCGGCAGCGTGCCTTCATTAATATGCATTTGGAGCTACTGTGCCATCTTCACGCCACACGGTCGGTGCAAGCCTAACGCCGGCCTTGCACTGAGCTTCATGAATCCTGAGGATCATTTATTCAGGTCATTTAACATTAATAAAAAAAACAGCAGTCCCAAGTGATGGACCTATGACCATGAATATTACAGTCAGAGGAATGTACCACTACAACAGCTGAGCTGTAGGAATTACTGTTGCTTTTTCAAACATATCATGCAATAGAGGCATACAACATTAGTAAGAAAGCTTCATGGAACCTTTTGTGTGTTGTAAATAGACATACACACACACACACACACACACACACACACACACATATATATATATATATATATATATATATATATATATATATATATATGAGATGAAACATATATATGTAAATGTACCGGCATAGTATAGATATGCACATATTAAATATAAAGGAAGGAAAAAAAAAAAAATATATATATATATATATATATATATATATATATATATATATATACACATATATATATATATATATATATATATATATATATATATATATATATATATATATATATATATATATAACATGCAGTGCAGTTATATCTCAGAACCATCCCTCTCAACCTGTTAGAGCAAGGAACCTGTACAAAGATTGTAAAAGGGGGGGATGGGCCACATATACAGACATATTTCAAAAATCGCTGTTACAAATGAAGACATGATACAGCAACAGTGTGTGTTTCAGCAGACAATCACTGAAAGATATAATGATGGGAACTGAAATGTCATGTCATTTATTTACTGGCATAAATCATTGGATCATCACCGTGATTTACCAGGCAAACAGAAATAAATTGTGGAACTGAACAAAGTATGGTCCAAACATTTGGACATTCTGTGGAAAATCTGGCAGTGGTGAGGTATGCTCAGAACCCCTTAATGCAATGAATGTGGACCAAGCCTGACAAAGTGGGGGGACAAAGGCCTGAAAATAAGGACATGTCCAAAATTCATCAGTAGATAAGCTGAGAACATTCATGAAGTAACAGTGTATGTCCTAACATATATCAACTGAAACATCACAATTCCAGGACTCAGTTGCTTCTGATTAGTTACTAACCTCAGTCCCCACATCATCCCATTGATGTGACATGCATGCATAACAATTATGGGGACCAGACCAAAGATATTGCCCACACAACTGGACATCCTATGAATATGTGGACATAACACAACATTAGGGAAACTACACTGACTACAATCAGACTGACATAACACTACCCAAGTCCAGCTCTCGGGCTGTACACATGCATTAGCAAATATAACAGGCAGCACAGGGATGTAATACTTGTGGAAAGTGCATACCCCACAAACGAGTGCACCACAGTCACACTGTTGTCAGACAGTGTCACCTTGCATACATACACTTTGTCATAGACAGGTAGCCCTCAGAGATGTCAGCTGAATATTGTGTACTACCCCAGGCTCATACATAAAGAACAGGTCACTGCAGTACTTTCAGCAGATCCCTCACAAGTGTAGCCATTACATTAACTGCAAAAGATTCACCTGTCACCTGTCAACAATTGTTGGCCCAGCCATGTCTTTAACATACACTCAACTCTGGTGCAGTTGATGCAGGCATGCATGATACTGTGTATGACAGGTCTGTGGTATGTATCTCTGAGTCCACCAGGTGGAACAGTGAGATAAAATGGTATATCCTTGACATACACACAGTAAGGACTGACACATGGGATGTGCACACAGTAACATCAACACAGTTGACAATACACAGATTAGTAAACCTACATTTCCACCATTATATACTGTACAACTACATATGCATTACATGCCCCATATAGATTACAAGCATGGAACATAACACACTATCTCTTATAACATGTAATGTTCTGAATGTCTACATGGATAGTGAGATGACCAACCACACATAACATGTGGAGCCATGTTTGCTACTACAAGCCTGGGCAAGTGATAGTGTGTTATATCAGCATGATGTTTCAGGCAGGTATGATGCATGATGCTGACATGTGTGTCACTACCCTCACTGTGGACAATTAGACAACAAAATCACATACATGGGGATTGTTAAGGGATGCAGACCACATATACTTTGCCTAAATAATAGAATAAAGCAAAAGGTCTATGCTTGTTTCCTGCCTTTCCTTTAACTAGTCTAATCCACATACAGCTTTGCTGAACCGACCTGTCTGTAAGCCCCTGCCAAATGGTCTGCTCTTCAATTGTTCCCTTACATTTGCTAGTTCTCTCTTCTCCTGCACTTTTACTAGTTTATTACTCTATCACTTTACCAGACTTCTTTCAGCAATTATTGTAGCACACAAAATGCTACCAGCACTAAATGTTCTACAAGGAAACAGCTCATATACTTGTTATTAATGCCCACCCCTCCCCTCCAGGCATGTGTAAAGGTCATTTCCCTGTGCTTTCTCCTATTAACCTGGTGAACTTGGGTATCTTGTGTCCATGTAGTAACTGCCTCATGTACACTGACAAGAGATGCACTTATATATGCAAATTGAAAGACACACACTGTCCAGCCAACACCGGAATAGCTGGTCAAGAGGGGAAGGTCAACACTTGCACCACACCACATGGAACACATAGCCCTCCAAAACACACACCAGCAGTTCCTCGGCTTAACAACACAAACCACGCACCCATCTTTGTGGAGGTTCTCATTACAAATCTACCCAAACAGCAGTGGCCTCCAAGGGAGAAATGCAGTCGACCACCATGACACAGCACCATTCACAATGCACATTGCTCTCCTAAACAGTGTGCCACTCACACAAAGCCCCTAAGGCAAAACAGCATGCACAACACACTAGTCATAGGTGACTCGATAGTGAGGCACACTGATGTCCCTCTCACTAGGCTGCATAAGCTGAAATTAGCAGTCAGCTGCCTGTCAGGTGCCAGGATCTGCCACATAATGCATGCACTCAGGTCCCTCAACAACAGGTACAAATATGACTCTGTCATTATACATGTGGGTGTGAATGACCTGAGATTTCCCTTCCTGGACTACATGAAGAGAGACATGGAGGTGCTCTTGAATTATGTAACTCAGCCAGGTATGACCCTATCCCTGAGCAGCATCTTACCTTCAACCAGAACGATACCACAGTACAAGCAGAAAATGATTGATTTCAACAATTGGCTATGTTTCTGGTGTCATTCCAAGGGGGTCCAGTGTCTGCCTGGGATGACATGATTGACAGACCTTGATACTTTGCCAGAGATGGCCTTTATTTGTCACCCTAGCCTTCTGGATACTGGCCAAGGTTCTTTCCAACTCTATACTGCCTTGTTTAGGCGGTGTACCAAAGACCAAATTACCACCATAACAGCTGCAAACAACTGCAATCTGAGGGTCATGCTGCTCAATGCTAGAGGTCTAACTCTCAAAACGCATTCACTCGATGCACTCCTTAAAATGGCAAACATCGACATTAGTGCTGTAACAGAGACCTGGTTCAAAGCAGATTAAAGCACCCCTACACTACCAGGCTATACCCCATTCCACACCTTTCAGCCCAAGAATTTGGACCAAAGCTCCCAATGCAGTAGTTTTCCATCACATAAAGGATGCACACACATCCACACTGGTAGCCCAACATAATGCATTAGAGATACTGAAGGTGCAGCTAACATTGTGCAATACAGCGATTCAGGTCATAGCCTGCTATAGGTCCCCAACCATGTACCAAGACTCACACTCCACATTCCTAAGCACCCAGGAGAATATTAGGGTCCAACCTAACACTCCATACTGGGTGACTACAACTACCCCTCCATTAACTGGGAAAACTACTCATGCACCAATACACTTGCCCAGCGTTTCCTGAAATTCATTAATTTCAATGCACTGGACCAGCTCATTTGTACCCCAACTACAGGTAGCAACATCCTTGACCTAGTCATTACTGACATGGGCAAGTTTTGCTCTACACCAATAGTCAAATCTTCCTTGGTTAGATCCAAATACAAACTAATCACCTTGGGAATCCACATCCCTCCAACCCCAAAAGGTAACTACCATGACAAACTTCTACAAAGCTAACCTTGGGCTCCTTAAAACAGAGGTGGCTAAGTTCATGGCACCCATGCAAATGGTGAAAAGTTGCATGACCACCAAATCATACACCAATGCACTCTATGAGCACATACACATTTGCATGGATCTCACCATACCCAATAGAACCAAGACACTATCCTCCAAAACAGGAAGCCAATCTGGTGGTCCCCTGCCATACACAAACTCAACAACAGAGCAAATAAACTGATGTGGAATAAGATGAAGTCCCATGACTGGAACAACTCCCTTATCGGCCTCAACAAATGGTTGAGATCACTCATCAAATCCTCTAAAGCTAGCTATGAAAACAGAATTGCAGCATATAGTAAAGACAAACCCAAGGCCTTCTATAGTTATGTAAATAATCTCCACTCCAATACCCAGACATGCTCTGAGCTACTGCATATGCTCCAGAGACCTCAACCTCTACCACAATCAACAGAACGTGCCAGAGGGATGGGTTCATAACCCAGAGACTGCCCATGCTATGAACTAGACATCCCTTACATGTCAAACAGAGCACCTCACTAGCCCTATTCAATAGAAATTTTGATGAATGGATGGGAAATAGAGAATTCACCCTGGGGATCACTCCAGTGGCTCTAAACCACAGATGCACTGGGAAATAATGTCACATGGCACAATGCCAGGGTAATCCTCTGGCTAGGCTTGTAAAGGCTCTAGGGCCATTAGCCTAGTACACACCTATGAACCTATGAACTTAAACATCTGGATTTTTGATAGACATCTGTACAGAGGACTGGAATGGCCTGCACAATGGTTTAACATGCTGCATGTGAGGCAGATGCCATTACCACGCTATATAAAGTAATGCCCTCAGAATGTGGTAAACAGGCATGGATGGTACACCTATCAAAATGCTATTAGCCAAAGAAGATATGATCTTTGCACAAAGACACACACAAACACACACACACACACACACACACACACACACACACACACACACACACACACACACACACACACACACACACACACACACACACACACGCACACACACACACACACACACACACACACACACACACACACACACACACACACACACACACACACACACACACACACCTGCCAGTATTGACATTAGAACTCCTACCTATCTAGTTATGTTGACTATAGTGTTATGCACTTATCAGATGTGCCACAGAGCTTACATGATTTCCCCTACTTTCAAGGTACTTCTAAGTTGAATGACATAAGCAGGCCTAGTAAAGTAGGGTGAATGGACATTTACAGGGTGGTACACAAATCAAAATGGTATAACCCATACAGTATATGATTTTCACACTCATATTCAGACACACACTCACACACACACACACACACACAGACACACACACACACACACACACACACACACACACACACACACACACACACACACACACACACACACACACACACACACACACACACACACACACACACACAGTTGGCTGTACTGAGATTAGCACCCATACCTATCTAGTTATTTCTACAACAGTGTTATGCACTTATCAGGCGTGAAACAGAGTATACATGATGTCTTCCAGTCCCAAGGTACTTCTAAGGTGAATGACATCAGCAGGCCTAGTAAAGTAGGGTTCATAAGTTCATAGGTTTGTACTAGGCTAATGGCCCTGGAGCCTTTACAAGCCTAGCCCTTAGGAGTACCCAGGCATCATGCCACCTGACCTTATTTCCCAGTGCCTCTGTTGAGTAGAGCCACTGGAATGATCCCTGGGGTGAATTCTCTATTTCCCATTCACTCATCAAAATTTCTCTTGAGGGCTAGTGAGGTGCTCTGCTTGACATGTATGGGAAGTCTTTTCCATAGCACAGGCAGTCTCTGGGTAATAAACCTGTCCCTCCAGCATGATCTGTTGATTGTGGTAATGAGGTTGAGGTCTCTGGAGCGTGTGGTGTGGAGGGATTGGGATTTCTTTAGATGTAGCATTTCTAACAGAGCTGGGTCAGACATGGCTTTGTAAGTCAGGCAGAGATCACCTCTAAGTAGGTGATATGAGACAGAGAATAGCTGGAGTTTTTTGAGTCTGTCCATATAGAACAAGTGTTTAAGGCCTAGGATCCTCTTTATGAGGTACTTTTGCAAGCTCTTCAGTTGTTGCAGGTGTCTAGTGAGGTACATGGCAAATGGGGCATTGTACTCAATGACTGGCCTAATGAGGGAAGAATAGAGGGAGACAATGACTTATTTCTTCCTGTATGCAAAACCCTTAGTAATGAGATGTGGCACATAGAAGGATTTTCTGACCTTGGTGACAATGTGGTGGTCAAAACAGAGGTGCTGTAAACCTGTGTTCCCAGATTTGTTATAACATCTTCTGTATTTAGTGGACTACCATCAATTTGGTAATTCATGGGAACTGAGTTTTTCCCAAAGGGAATGACAACACAATTTTTGGTATTGAGCTTAAGGCCATGGTTCTGACACCAGTCGTTGGTCTCCATGAGGCCTTTCTGTAGGATTTCAACATCCCTTGTGGAGTTAATAGCTCCCAACTTGCAATTGGCTGCGAACTTTGTCAGCCAGAGTCCCTCTGTGTTGGCCTGGACTTCAGAGAAGTAGATACCAAACAGGAGAAGATACAGGACCAAACCCTGTGGGACTCCACTCTTGACTGGTCAGCAGTCTGAGTTGGAGTCAGACACTTGCACACTGTGGGTTCTATCCGTGAGCTAGTTTTCAACCCACCTAGTGATATAGGGGTTGATGCCTAGCTTATTGAGTTTGTCTATGATTCCTGAGTGGGGAATGGTATCATAGGCCTTGGCCAGATCAAGGTAGGCTGTATGAACCAACTTGCCTTCATTCACAGCTCTGGTGATTGACTCAAAGAAGTCAACCACATTGAGCAGGCATGATCTACCCTTCACGAAACCAAACTGTGTGGGATCCAGAGTTTGAAGATTCCCTATACCCTTGTTTTTTAAGTCCATGAAGATGCATTCCATAGCTTTGCATATCAGACTCATCAAGCTAATAGTTCCCATGCATATCAGACTCATCAGGCTAATAATTCCCAGGGTCTGTAGTCACTGCTCCTTTGTAGAGAGGGATGACAGTAGCAGTGTGCCATTTGGTAGGGACAAAGCCTGAGTTGAGGCTGTGATTGAACAGGCCACAGAGGTAAGGTGCCGGTTCACTCTGTAGTTGATGTAGAGCACAGCCAGGGATATTGTCAGGTCCCATAGAAGCTGTATTCTTGGCCTTGGACAGTGCTGTTTTAACCTGTGCAACAGTAATACTGGGTGCCTGCAATCTACTGGTATTGTTATTGGTCCTTTTGGGGGGGACTAAAGTTGGCACTGAATCTGTCGGCCAGTATATCTGTTGGCTCAGTATAGGAGGTACCATTGTGCAGTAGCTCAGAGCACATCTGGATATTGCCATGGAGATTCTTTACATAAGTATAGAAGGCCTTGTGATTGTCTTTACTATCTGCTGCAATTCTGTTTTCATACCTAGCTTTAGAGGATTTGATGAGGGATCTCAAATTTCTGTTGAGGCTCATAAGGGATTTTTTTTACAGTCTTGGGGCTACACCTTATTCTGCATCAATTTCCTGTTGTACAGTTTGTTTATGGCAGGGGACCACCAGATTGGCTTCCTTTTTTTGGAGGACAGTGTCTTGGTTCTATTAGGTATGGCGAGATCAAAGCATTTGTGCATGTGTTCATACAGTGAATTGGTGTATGATTCAGTGGTCATGCAACTATTCTCCATTTGCATGGGTGCCATGAAGTTAGCCAACTCTGTTTTTAGGAGCTAAAAGTTAGCTTTGGAGTAGTTTTTCATGGTGGTTTCATTTGCAGGGGGGTGGGAGGGATGTGGACTTCCAAGGTGATTATTTGGTGGTCAGATCTAACCAGGGAGGAGTTGACTATTGGTGTAGACCAATGGTCACCCATGTTAGTAATGACCAGGTCAAGGATATTGCTGCCTCTACTGGGGGTAATAATGAGCTGGTCCAGGGCATTTGAATTAATGAATCCCAAGTAACGTTGGACAAATGTATCGGTACATTAGTAGCTTTCCCAGTTAATGGTGCGGTAGTTGAAGTTGCCCAGTATGAGAGTGTTAGTTTGGACCTAACATTCTCCAGGGTACTTAGGAATGTAGAGTCTGAGTCTTGGGACATGGTTGGGGACCTATAGCAGGCTACAACCTGAATTGCTGTCTTACCCAATGTTAGCTGCTCCTGAAGTATCTCAGATGCATTACGTTGGGCTACCAGTCTGCAGGTGTGCACATCGTTTATGAATTTTGAAACATCACTGCCTTTGAAGCTTTTGCCCAAAGGGTGAGGGAACATTTACAGGGTGGTACACAAATCAAAATGGTATAACCCACACAGTATATGATTTTCACACTCACACACAGGTGCCAGTATGGAGATTAGAACCCCTGCCTATCTAGTTATTTCTACTACAGTGTTATGCACTTATCAGATGTGCCACGGTGCTTATGTGATTTCTCTTAGTCTCAAGGTACTTCTAAGGTGATTGACATCAGCAGGTTTAGTAAAGTCTGGTGATGGGACAATTACAGGGTGGTACACAAATCAAAATGGTGTAATCTATACAGTATATCACACACATACACACACACACACACACACACACACACACACACACACACACACACACACACACACACACACACACACACACACACTCACACTTTCTGGCATTGAGATTAGAACCCCTGCCTATCTAGTTATGTATACTATAGTGTTATGCAAGTTATTGCAAGCGCTACTGAGCTTACTGGGTTGACAACTGGCCGTGCTGATAACTGCACAGCTGAGGTGAACTATTACAGGTGTCAGAAAGTCTGCCTTCAGTCTTTCCCTTAGATCTTGCTAGTTGTTTCTTCAAATAGCCCAATAGCTTTGTACTTCAACAGGTTTATTTATCAGGTATTCTAGCACACCTGAGAGCCATCACCGGTCACCATTCCTTACAGAATTAGCTTCAGTGCTTAGTAGTTATCTTCACCCCTTTGATTAAAGTGCAGTTCTCTGTACTTTTGCCCATTAACCTTGTACACTTGGGCATTCTGAGGCACTGTTGAAACTACCTCTTGTACACAGATAACACTCTCCTCTATACTCACAACACTCAGACTTGCGAGAGATACCCGTATATCACCATATTGGAAGATGAGCAATCTCCTGCGAATACTGCACTAGCTGGTAAAGAGAAGGGTCAACACCTGCAACACACAACATGGAACACACACACCCTTCCAGAACACACAGTATCACAGCTCTGACATACAAACAATAAGCACACACCCACCTTCATAATGGCACTCAATAGACATTTACCCAAACAGTGGAGACCACCATGACAGACACATACTCGACCATCACAACACAGCACAAACCACAGGACACAGATCTCACCTACACAATGTGCCCCTCAACCCTAAGCCCCAAAGGTTAAACACATTGCCTGATACAGTCATCATAGGTGACTCAATTGTGAGGCAGCCGGATGTGCCACTCACTGGTTTGAACATGGAGGATGTAATAGTCAGCTTTCTATCAGATGCCAGACTCCAGTACATAACACACCGAGTCATCTCACTCCACAACAACTACAAGTATCATTCTGTCATTGTCCATGTGTGTTTGGATAACCTGAGATGCACATCCATGGTCTATATGAAATGAGACATGGTGGAGCTATCAGATTTTGTGTGCCAGGCAGGTATGGCAGTAGTCATGAGCAGTATACTACTGTCACCCTGAATGATACCACAGTACAAACAACAGATGATTGACTTCAACAATTGGTTTATGTGTCTGGTGTCACTGTCATGGGAACCAGTATCTGTCTGCTTGGGATGACAAGACTGACAGACTGACAAGGCTTGAAACAGATGGCCTCCATCTATCACCCCTGGGTTTCCAGGTACTGGCTAAGTGTCTTGTCACCCCTATAATGGGTTTTTCAGTGGTGGCCCAGATCACATCGCCACCATAACAGCTACACATATATGCAAACAGAGGGTCATGCTGCTCAACACTAGACATCTACATCTTGAGATGCAGCCACTCACAGTACTCCTCAAAATGGTGAACATTGCCTTTTGTGCAGTAACAGAGACCTGTTTTACAGCAGCAGATAGCACCCCCTGCACAACCAGCCTACAACTCATTCCACACTTGTCCAGCCCCAAAACATGGGCCACAGCTCCAAAGGCAGTAGTGTGTCCATATTGATAATGGATATGCACACATCAGAGTACTATCCCAGTATAATGAATCTGACATATGTCAGGTACAGCTGACATTGAGTGGTAAGTGCAATCCAGATCTTAGTCTGCTATAGGTCCACATCCATGTCCCTAGACTCTCAAGCCACATTCCTCAACACCCAGAATCTATCAGGTCCAACCCAACAATCACATACTAGGGGAGTTCAACTGCCCCTCCATCACATGGAAAGATACTCATGCACCAATACACTGGCCCAACACTGCCTGAAATACATCAGTTCCAATGCCCTAGACCAGCTCATACTGACACTCAGTAGAGAAAGCAGCATCCTTGACCTGTGTTGATTACCAACATATGGGGTCATTGTGTGACAACAGTAGTCAATTGCTACCTGGTTGGATCAAACAGAGTAATCACATTGGAAATCCATGTTTCAACTACTACCCCTGCAAAGGTTACAACCTTGGACAGCATCTCCACAGCTGAGTTTGGACTCATAAAAATAGAGGTGGCTAACTTCACAGCACCCATGTCAATAGAGAATACCTGCATGACTGCCAAATCATACACAACTGCACTGTACAAACAAGTACATCAATGCATGGAACTAGCCATACCCAACAGAACCCTGACATGCACCTCCGAACACTGGAGGCCAATCAGGTGGTCCCCTGCCATTAATAACCTGTACAACAGAGGGAAGACACTGTTGCAGAAAAAGGTGGAGTCCCCAAGAGCGATAGAACACCCTTATTATCCTCACCAACAACTTGAGATCCCTCATGGAATCATCTAAAGCTGCATATGATGGCAGAATTGCAGCAGACGCTGACAATGATCACAGATACTTTGACAGTTGTATGAAGAATGTCCACACCGAGGTACCTACATGTGTTTTGAGTTATTGCATAATGCTACCTCTTATACTGTGCCAACAGATATTGGCAACATTCTTGCCAACAGATTCAGTGCCAACTTTACCCCTGTAATGGCTTCCCCTATGGAAACACTCAGAATGGCAGAGGAATGCCATCCACCCAGGGGTAGTCCTCCCAGGTTACACATGCATTGTCCACAGGCAAGAATACAGCTTTCATGGGACCCCAAATAATCCCAGCCTGTCTTCTACACTTGAACTACAGAGAAACCTGGCAACACCTCTGTGTGCTCAGTTCACTCACAGCCTCGCCTCAGGATTTGTCTTTCTCAGATGACACACTGCTACAGTCAGCCCTCTCCATAAAGGTGTGGGAACTACAGACCTTGGAAATTATCAGTCCATTATCCTTAGGTGTGTGATATGTGCAGCTATGGAGCACATCATCAAGGACCTGATAGACAAACATATAGGTAATCTCCTAACTCTGGACTCCACACAATTCAGCTTTGTGAAAGTGAGGTCATGCCTACTCAACCTGTTTGGCTTCTTTGAGTTAGTCACCATGGCTGTGTATTTGCAGTAAGGCACTGCATGCAGCCTACATCAAGGAAATCTGGTCAAGCCTCTTGATACCATTCCTTAGTCAGGAATTATGGTTGAACCTACCAAAGTAGGCATCAATGCCTATATCTCTAGGGGGGGTTGCAAATTGGCTCACAGATAGAACACACCGTGTGAAAGTAGCAAGCTCCAAGTCAGACTGCCAGTCAGTCACGGGTGGAGTCCCACAAAGATCAGTCCTGGGTGCTCTCCTGTTCAGCATCTAATTTTCAGGACTCAGGCCAACACAAAGGAACTCTGGCTGACCAAGTTCACAGACAAGTCCAATCTGGGAGTCATCATTAACTCCATAAGTAATGCAGACATCCTACAGAAAGGCCTCTTTGAGACCACTGACTGGTGTGGAAACCATGGCCTGTAGCTTAACACCACAGAATGCATCATCCAGCCCCTTTGGTAAAATCTCAGTTTCCACTAAATACCACATCAATGGGTGCCCACTGAACACTGTAGGCATTATTAGAGAACTGGGGACACAGGTTGAGCGACCTGTCCTTTAACCACCACATTGCCACTGTAGTCAGGAAATCCCTCCATGTGGCACATGTCATTACCAAGGGGTTTGCTTCCAGGAAGAAAGAGGTCATCACACACCACATCTCTGTGTACTCTTCCCTCATTAGACCACTCATCACATATAATGGCCTATTTGGCATGTACATCAGTAGACACCTGCAACAGCAGGATAGAGCACAGAAGTACCTCACAATGAGGATCCTATGCATTCAACACCTGTCCTATGCAGACAGATGCAAAAGACTCCAGCTATTCTCTGTCTCTTGTCATCTACTTGGAGGCGATCTCTGCTTGACTTGAAAAGCCATGTCTGACCCAGCTACATCTAAACACATCCCAATCTCTCTGCACCACACACTGCAGGGACATCGACCTCATTACCACAATCAAGAAAAATATGCTGGGGGTCAGGTTCATCACCCAGAGACTGGAAAATGCCCTGGAATAAACTTCCCATACATGTCAAACAAAGCACCTAGATGACCCTGTTGCAGAGAGATCTTGATGAGTGGGTGGATAATACAAACTTTGCCCCAGGGATCAGTACAGTGGTTCTACCTGCTGGAGGCACTGATAACTAGCGTTGGTTGGCACAATGGCAGGGCATGTCTATGGCCTAGGCTTGTAATGATTCCATGGCAATTAGCCTAGTACACAGCTATGCACATGCCTCTCAATCTCTTAGTGCAAGACATCTAGCGAAGCCATAAATAAAAGTGGGAAAAGGGCCCAAAAATAGGGATGCTTTTTAAATATTGCTCCTACAAACTTAGAAAGTGTATAGAATAACAGGTGTGGCATCAGAAAGACTTGTCTGAATGTTATAAAGTCTGAAACTCAAATGTCTGTCATTATTTTCTAACTTCAGTCTTTACTGACTTGCCACTACTTTGCCAGAAAAGCATACGTTTGTCAGAAATAGACCAAACATATGCGGCAGACATCTGGACATTGTGCAAAAATCTGTACAGTTGAGAGGCATGCCTATGTACCTATAAGGGGGTGACATCAGCATGACTGATACAGTAGGCAAGTGGGTGGGTAACTTATAAAAATGCATCTTCACACAAACATACACCCACACTTATATCCCACACACACACATTTGCCGGATCTGAGAATAGAACCCCTGCCTATCTAGTTCTTTGCACTACAGTGTTGCACAATTATCCCACATGTTACAGAGCTTGCTGACCTTACAACTGGCCAAAGGTGCTGATAAGGGGAAGGACATAAGCATGCTTGATAAAGTAGGCTTGTGGGTGTGAGACTTATCATAATACTTCTTCTTACAAACGTACGCACGCACTCATTTGCCAGATCTGAGATGAGAACTCCTGTCTTACTAGTGATTTTTACTATAATGTTACACACTTATCACACATGCTGTGGAGCTTACTGAGCTGACAGCTGGCCAAAGGTAACAATAAGGGGAATGACATCACTGGGGCACTGGGAAGTGTCATGGGTGTGAATGGCCTAAAACTGTTTCACCTACAAAAAAACAAAGACACAGCCCTTCATTCTCACATACCACAACTGTCTCACACACACACACACACACACACACACACACACAGGAACACTGCATAAAACCTATTAGGACACATTTTAGATAGTTGCTTTATTAACCAGGCACATTGAGTCACAGTGCATATGTATTCATTCACGTTTGTAGAAAGTACATGCTGTTTATGACTCATACATGTTGTCATCTGTCATTTACCTGTAGTCATACCTGTCCACCTAATATCACTAGTTCTGGAAGTGTTTAGTTGGACTTTGTTTACATTCTAGTTCTTAACTATGGACATCTATGTATCGGTGCATGGCACTGATTTGGTCCCTATGTATTCCCCGATGGTTTGGGTATCCGGTGGGTTGATCTTCCAGGTTTGGAATTATCTGCTATGCCTATGGTAATAGTAATGGCTTCCACTGG
The DNA here is from genome assembly GCF_019279795.1 of Protopterus annectens. NCBI lineage: Eukaryota > Metazoa > Chordata > Ceratodontiformes > Protopteridae > Protopterus > Protopterus annectens. The sequence goes on along the minus strand of NC_056725.1, from coordinate 482,683,337 downwards.
GTGGGCCTCCTGCATCTCTGTAACCAGCACCTGCACATAAACCCATTATTGCATACCCATGGTTCCTACCTGGCCCCTCTGCAGCACTCATGACCAAATACTTACTGTGAGCAGCAGCTGGGGAATGGGCACCCCTACACATTGCCCACTCTCTCCCCATCTCGGGACACATGTAGTCGTTTTGTAAGCCATGTATTGTATCACACTTGCACAATACTGCTGTTCTGTATTTTCACATCCCTGCTCATCAGTATGCAGGTTTGCACATGTGCAGTGAATTTTGGGGTCCTGCAAAGGGACACCATTATCCATGTTTAAAGTTTAGACCTTGCAGGTCTCTCCCACTGGTACTTTCCTGCGGTGTTTTGGACAGCAGCAGTGTATTTATCTTTATTACCTGTCTGTATGTCTGACTGACCCTAACTTCAGGAAGTAATTGTGGAAATTTTGCTTGACTGTTTATTGGACCTCCAGTCACATATGCCTGGTCTGTAAAATATACCCTAATTGCTGTGAAGTAACCTAATTTTGCACATGTATATCTACATTGACATATATATTTGTTTGTGTGTATGTGTATATATTAATACCTGTTGTATGTGGCATATATATATATATATATATATATATATATATATATATATATATATATATATATATATAAATGATATCTTTGTGTGTATATATATATATATATATATATACATATATATATATATATATATATGTATTATTAATATATAGATAAATAAATATATATATATATATATATATATACAAATTTTATCTATATATACATCTATTGTGTCCGTTAATATACATTTTAAGACATAGACGCACATAATAGTAGGTTTTATCTCTGCTTCAACGTACATTTATATGATCATTATGATGCAGACATTTCACTCCGATTGAACTTGTGATCAGTATATATTACGTTCTTCATGGACAGATGTTGCAAGTTTTCATGTCTGGGGTCTTGGCTGATAAATTAATGATGTGATGCAATTGATTGACCTATTCTCATGTGTGCGGCCTATTCACTGCTACTGTGTTTGTTTCTGTGCATGGATGTATTAATGTTAACCAGGATGGTGTTTGTGTTACTGAAGTTATGCGTCCAACATATTGATGTCTGCGTATAGTTGTCTTTCTGCTTTCGGTTTGGGGTTGTCTGTGGAGACTCCGTTCCGGCTCATGGTTGGCGGATGGGTTTCGTTGCGGTGCCCTGGCCTTTAACATCGATGACGATGGGCCCATTCACGCGTATCTCCACGAATGATGCACTATCTTGTTTCATTGCGCTGGCTGAGGTCTCCACCGGTAGGCTCCATTTGCATGACGGTGACATACCCTGGCACTCCTGTGATCATAATCGCGTATCCATGGTTTCTCCAGCGCACCCGGTGTTGGGTTCCACGCATGATGGTAATTGTATCCGCGATCGCGGTAAGACGCACCTTTGCATTTACCCCTCGGAGGGTTGGGACCTTCACACATTTTATTGCTGCTTTCGTTATTGTTCACGGGGTCCCCATCCATTCGTATTTGCGTCGTTTTCTGGTGTTATGGATTCACGGATGATTTGTGGGTTGTATGGTGTGAAATTAGCAACATGTACTACATTCTGTCTGTGTAAGATGCTGATGTAGCACTTCAAATGATATTATGGCCACTGGTATAATCCTGCTCTCTGGTGTGAATCAATAGCGGTGTCTCTACTCACTCTTGTGCAGCACATCTGACATATGCTACACAAGCACTTTATAATACCTTACTTGCTCTAGATTCCTCTTCACTACCCATTATGTTTGCTTTCATCTTTCAGCGTTCATTTTATATATAGATATATATCTATATATATCTATATATATCTATATATATATACATATATATCTATAAATATATATATATATAGATATATATATATATATCTCATATACATATATCTATATATATATATATATATATATATATATATATATACATCTGCTATATATATATATACATATATATATATATATATATATATATATATACAAACACACATATATATATATATATATATATATATATATATATATATATATATATATATATATATAATTGCATATTTATTTCTTTTATGTCTGTGGATATTTATCTATCTATCTATCTATCTATCTATCTATCTATCTATCTGTCCATGTATCCATCTATCTATATATATATCTATCCTATATATATAAAAGTTACAGCTGTACAAGACAACATACATTTGCTATGCTACAAGCTGCTTTACACACACCCAACGCATGAGCACACCTTGCATTTTCTTGTGAGTTACGTATGTTTCATCTGCCACTTCTTAAATGATTATATGTACCTTATTCCTTATGAAAGTACCACTTTGATTGATCGGAATCAGGTTAATGGCCCCATCACGAGGACACATGGTCACCTTTACATGTATATAAATGTTGGCTTTACAGCACAGAGGCATTCATTACAATAAATTAATATAATACTATAGTCGCATTTACTTGGACAGGACAATGCTAGCACATTAGAGCGGATGCTCTATCCACTACACTATTGTTGTTCTGCACTCATTTATATGTATACCCATGGTTCATAGCTACTCTGGACATACACCCTCACCACTTCACTTACACAGCAGGCATCCATTCTCCTGCTGGGAGAAAACTGCAGTGCTACACTTCCGACATTCCCTATTTCCTACTGCGCTGGACCTGTGCTGCATGTCTACTCACTCAAGGACATTCAGAACTCCTCGCTTAGTAGTCCTCGCACTACGATGTGTTTAATTGTATTGTCAAGTGTGAATGCTGGTATGGGTTTAGGCTTGTCCGACTGGTGACTATAACTGCCCTGTACTTGTTCAAATATCAGACGTAACACATGGACAGAGTTAAGTCCAGATTTTAACATTCTACCTGTGTTTACAGACGCAGGTGTTTGGGCACCTCTGACCACATTATTAGGTCGGCACTATTTTCACGTTATATAGGGTGGGGAGTGGTTCCACATGTTTCCCTTCACATTTGACTATTTCATTCATTTTGTATGTACGATGAATATTATTCTGGACATAAGTTATAAATTCACTACAGGTATGCAATAGTCCTATCAACAAATGTGACGGTTGGTGTACATATGTGAACGGACCTCTGTGATGCTCGGGGACTAGTTTCTACAGGGACAAGGCTACTTGACAAATCAGGGACAATCACGGACACTTCTACCATATTAGTACTAGTAACTTGGAACATGTTGACAGATTCGTATTACTACTTATTTTCTGCAGTTAAATGCATCTATTACTCTTAATTGTTGTAATTCGTCATTCTCATTCAACACCTTTCCTCCAAAGGTCACTGGCTTTGTGAGTGATTAAGAGGCTGGCTAGTTATTGTGTGAATGCTCTGACCATTGGTAGGATTAACACATTGTCATATGTACAGGTTGGGATATATTCTGGGGACACCAGATTGTTTAGGCCAACACATACCCACGGTCACTGCAGGTTTTGAACATTCATTATTTTCTTATCTGAGAGCCTATACCTTTAGCACTTTAGTTGTTAGTCTGTTTCTTGTACGAATTACGTATTTTTTATCCTGACATGATTGCTTTAGGCAACTGTTACATGCAGTATGGTACATAGTTATTTCCTACAATCACAGGACATTTGGCATTGTATCATTGTTCATCAGGACACACCTACCCACACAGTGACTGTCCCTCACACAGTGGATCAGAGGGTATCCTGTTTACGTCAGTGCCTTCATCACCCTATTTCCAAGTGCCACTATGCGAATGTGTACAATATATTCTCTCGGTGATTATTCATGTGGGACACGTGCGTCACTGGCAAGTGTTTGATCCTTGGTAGTAGGTTCTGCATGACTGTCTAGGGCTGGACAGTCTCGTGCACCACTACTGCACATTCAGACTTGTGTCCAGATGTCTACAGGACTGGACATTGTGTTGTGATACCCATTCTGATGTTTACACAAGTTACTTATCCCATGAGGGATATCCAAAAATTTAACAAGATCAATACCGACCACTCTTTTGGCTTTATGAAAATGTGTTGGGGGTTTTACATGCAAGGGATACATAGTTTGCAATCCTGAAACTGCCTAGGGTGACACTGCCTACTACATATGAGTAGTGATCACTATGTGTAGATGCGGCTGCGCCAAGCTAGTAGGCCAAGTATGGCTGGATTTCATGGATGTTCAGGTACGGGGGCGGGTTGTGTGCTGTGGAGGGGATGATGGGTATTCCATTATGCTTCCAGGTGTGTTGCATTTGAATGGGCCGGTTCCATCAGGATCAATCTGTGGGTATGTGCCGGTGACATTTCTGTACATTTGTATCACACGTGTTAATATTCATATGTTTGTGGGATTGTGTTCTACAGTATGGCCTGTCAGGTTGTATTGCAGATGTGTATACATGTTCTTTGTCTTTCTTTTTGATTCACCCGCTGCTCCCTCATACACCTCCAGTTCACCTATTCTGCATACGACACAGTCTCACCTTTGAGGATTATACCATTACCCATCCCTCCCACACACACATATTCCTGACACTCCATCCATCACTGCTTTGGTTGATGGCCCATGACACGGTCAAGGTAACACATTGCATACACTACATATGTTATGTACCTGTATGATTGTGGGGACTACCCTGGCATGTTTCACCTTCCACATGCTGTACATCACGCACATAGGTACACACCCATACTTAACCTTCATGACATGGTTGGCACACCCGGGTAATACCCGTTCAACTGTGACACATCCTGACAAGTACGGCTTGGACCGCATATGTGTGGATTTTGACCGACTGCTTTGATCATTGGTAGGGTGCCACCTTTTCCTATGTCCAGGGTGGGATATATTCTGGACACATATCCAATTGTACTGGACAACACATACCCACAGTCAACACTACGGATAATACTGTTCCTTTAAGCCTACATGTTGCCTTATTGTTGTAGCAGTTTATATGCTCCTTCTGTTTCGTTTTCTTGCTTATTCTATTTCTTGTCACATATGGTATGTTAAATACGGACATACCTATTGTATGTGACTATTACATGTGTTGTGGGATATAATTCTGTCATACGGTCGCTAGATATTTACATTTATTGTGGTTTTGTTATGGACACATCTGCCCAGCTGTGTACTCTCCCTCACAATGTGGGACAGCTGGTGACTCTGACCATTGGGCTGGACGTAGCTATTGGTGGCGTGCTAACATGATGCATTTCACTTCCACTTGGTATAACTATCTACACTGCGTTGGACTATGGGCACACGGTTTTCAATGTCATTTGTTCGAGGGATTGGGACCCGTTATTATATTGTGTTTGCTTATTCATTTTGTGTTCGCAGGAACTGTCTTGCATGCTTTGCATACATTTCAGTATCCACAGACACTGACAGATGTGATTACTATTGCATGCAAATTGCTATATGCAAGCATTTTAGGTTGCACGTCGACAGCTGACATTTTCACGCCTCCGCGCGGCACTTCTACACACCCTATTCACTGCAGACTCGCTTCCTATGCACGTGGCTGTGGCGGCAGCGTGCCTTCATTAATATGCATTTGGAGCTACTGTGCCATCTTCACGCCACACGGTCGGTGCAAGCCTAACGCCGGCCTTGCACTGAGCTTCATGAATCCTGAGGATCATTTATTCAGGTCATTTAACATTAATAAAAAAAACAGCAGTCCCAAGTGATGGACCTATGACCATGAATATTACAGTCAGAGGAATGTACCACTACAACAGCTGAGCTGTAGGAATTACTGTTGCTTTTTCAAACATATCATGCAATAGAGGCATACAACATTAGTAAGAAAGCTTCATGGAACCTTTTGTGTGTTGTAAATAGACATACACACACACACACACACACACACACACACACACATATATATATATATATATATATATATATATATATATATATATATATATATGAGATGAAACATATATATGTAAATGTACCGCATAGTATAGATATGCACATATTAAATATAAAGGAAGGAAAAAAAAAAATATATATATATATATATATATATATATATATATATATAAATATATATACATATATATATATATATATATATATATATATATATATATATATATATATATATATATAACATGCAGTGCAGTTATATCTCAGAACCATCCCTCTCAACCTGTTAGAGCAAGGAACCTGTACAAAGATTGTAAAAGGGGGGGATGGGCCACATATACAGACATATTTCAAAAATCGCTGTTACAAATGAAGACATGATACAGCAACAGTGTGTGTTTCAGCAGACAATCACTGAAAGATATAATGATGGGAACTGAAATGTCATGTCATTTATTTACTGGCATAAATCATTGGATCATCACCGTGATTTACCAGGCAAACAGAAATAAATTGTGGAACTGAACAAAAGTATGGTCCAAACATTTGGACATTCTGTGGAAAATCTGGCAGTGGTGAGGTATGCTCAGAACCCCTTAATGCAATGAATGTGGACCAAGCCTGACAAAGTGGGGGGACAAAGGCCTGAAAATAAGGACATGTCCAAAATTCATCAGTAGATAAGCTGAGAACATTCATGAAGTAACAGTGTATGTCCTAACATATATCAACTGAAACATCACAATTCCAGGACTCAGTTGCTTCTGATTAGTTACTAACCTCAGTCCCCACATCATCCCATTGATGTGACATGCATGCATAACAATTATGGGGACCAGACCAAAGATATTGCCCACACAACTGGACATCCTATGAATATGTGGACATAACACAACATTAGGGAAACTACACTGACTACAATCAGACTGACATAACACTACCCAAGTCCAGCTCTCGGGCTGTACACATGCATTAGCAAATATAACAGGCAGCACAGGGATGTAATACTTGTGGAAAGTGCATACCCCACAAACGAGTGCACCACAGTCACACTGTTGTCAGACAGTGTCACCTTGCATACATACACTTTGTCATAGACAGGTAGCCCTCAGAGATGTCAGCTGAATATTGTGTACTACCCCAGGCTCATACATAAAGAACAGGTCACTGCAGTACTTTCAGCAGATCCCTCACAAGTGTAGCCATTACATTAACTGCAAAAGATTCACCTGTCACCTGTCAACAATTGTTGGCCCAGCCATGTCTTTAACATACACTCAACTCTGGTGCAGTTGATGCAGGCATGCATGATACTGTGTATGACAGGTCTGTGGTATGTATCTCTGAGTCCACCAGGTGGAACAGTGAGATAAAATGGTATATCCTTGACATACACACAGTAAGGACTGACACATGGGATGTGCACACAGTAACATCAACACAGTTGACAATACACAGATTAGTAAACCTACATTTCCACCATTATATACTGTACAACTACATATGCATTACATGCCCCATATAGATTACAAGCATGGAACATAACACACTATCTCTTATAACATGTAATGTTCTGAATGTCTACATGGATAGTGAGATGACCAACCACACATAACATGTGGAGCCATGTTTTGCTACTACAAGCCTGGGCAAGTGATAGTGTGTTATATCAGCATGATGTTTCAGGCAGGTATGATGCATGATGCTGACATGTGTGTCACTACCCTCACTGTGGACAATTAGACAACAAAATCACATACATGGGGATTGTTAAGGGATGCAGACCACATATACTTTGCCTAAATAATAGAATAAAGCAAAAGGTCTATGCTTGTTTCCTGCCTTTCCTTTAACTAGTCTAATCCACATACAGCTTTGCTGAACCGGACCTGTCTGTAAGCCCCTGCCAAATGGTCTGCTCTTCAATTGTTCCCTTACATTTGCTAGTTCTCTCTTCTCCTGCACTTTTACTAGTTTATTACTCTATCACTTTACCAGACTTCTTTCAGCAATTATTGTAGCACACAAAATGCTACCAGCACTAAATGTTCTACAAGGAAACAGCTCATATACTTGTTATTAATGCCCACCCCTCCCCTCCAGGCATGTGTAAAGGTCATTTCCCTGTGCTTTCTCCTATTAACCTGGTGAACTTGGGTATCTTGTGTCCATGTAGTAACTGCCTCATGTACACTGACAAGAGATGCACTTATATATGCAAATTGAAAGACACACACTGTCCAGCCAACACCGGAATAGCTGGTCAAGAGGGGAAGGTCAACACTTGCACCACACCACATGGAACACATAGCCCTCCAAAACACACACCAGCAGTTCCTCGGCTTAACAACACAAACCACGCACCCATCTTTGTGGAGGTTCTCATTACAAATCTACCCAAACAGCAGTGGCCTCCAAGGGAGAAATGCAGTCGACCACCATGACACAGCACCATTCACAATGCACATTGCTCTCCTAAACAGTGTGCCACTCACACAAAGCCCCTAAGGCAAAACAGCATGCACAACACACTAGTCATAGGTGACTCGATAGTGAGGCACACTGATGTCCCTCTCACTAGGCTGCATAAGCTGAAATTAGCAGTCAGCTGCCTGTCAGGTGCCAGGATCTGCCACATAATGCATGCACTCAGGTCCCTCAACAACAGGTACAAATATGACTCTGTCATTATACATGTGGGTGTGAATGACCTGAGATTTCCCTTCCTGGACTACATGAAGAGAGACATGGAGGTGCTCTTGAATTATGTAACTCAGCCAGGTATGACCCTATCCCTGAGCAGCATCTTACCTTCAACCAGAACGATACCACAGTACAAGCAGAAAATGATTGATTTCAACAATTGGCTATGTTTCTGGTGTCATTCCAAGGGGGTCCAGTGTCTGCCTGGGATGACATGATTGACAGACCTTGATACTTTGCCAGAGATGGCCTTTATTTGTCACCCCTAGCCTTCTGGATACTGGCCAAGGTTCTTTCCAACTCTATACTGCCTTGTTTAGGCGGTGTACCAAAGACCAAATTACCACCATAACAGCTGCAAACAACTGCAATCTGAGGGTCATGCTGCTCAATGCTAGAGGTCTAACTCTCAAAACGCATTCACTCGATGCACTCCTTAAAATGGCAAACATCGACATTAGTGCTGTAACAGAGACCTGGTTCAAAGCAGATTAAAGCACCCCTACACTACCAGGCTATACCCCATTCCACACCTTTCAGCCCAAGAATTTGGACCAAAGCTCCCAATGCAGTAGTTTTTCCATCACATAAAGGATGCACACACATCCACACTGGTAGCCCAACATAATGCATTAGAGATACTGAAGGTGCAGCTAACATTGTGCAATACAGCGATTCAGGTCATAGCCTGCTATAGGTCCCCAACCATGTACCAAGACTCACACTCCACATTCCTAAGCACCCAGGAGAATATTAGGGTCCAACCTAACACTCCATACTGGGTGACTACAACTACCCCTCCATTAACTGGGAAAACTACTCATGCACCAATACACTTGCCCAGCGTTTCCTGAAATTCATTAATTTCAATGCACTGGACCAGCTCATTTGTACCCCAACTACAGGTAGCAACATCCTTGACCTAGTCATTACTGACATGGGCAAGTTTTGCTCTACACCAATAGTCAAATCTTCCTTGGTTAGATCCAAATACAAACTAATCACCTTGGGAATCCACATCCCTCCAACCCCCCCCAAAAGGTAACTACCATGACAAACTTCTACAAAGCTAACCTTGGGCTCCTTAAAACAGAGGTGGCTAAGTTCATGGCACCCATGCAAATGGTGAAAAGTTGCATGACCACCAAATCATACACCAATGCACTCTATGAGCACATACACATTTGCATGGATCTCACCATACCCAATAGAACCAAGACACTATCCTCCAAAACAGGAAGCCAATCTGGTGGTCCCCTGCCATACACAAACTCAACAACAGAGCAAATAAACTGATGTGGAATAAGATGAAGTCCCATGACTGGAACAACTCCCTTATCGGCCTCAACAAATGGTTGAGATCACTCATCAAATCCTCTAAAGCTAGCTATGAAAACAGAATTGCAGCATATAGTAAAGACAAACCCAAGGCCTTCTATAGTTATGTAAATAATCTCCACTCCAATACCCAGACATGCTCTGAGCTACTGCATATGCTCCAGAGACCTCAACCTCTACCACAATCAACAGAACGTGCCAGAGGGATGGGTTCATAACCCAGAGACTGCCCATGCTATGAACTAGACATCCCTTACATGTCAAACAGAGCACCTCACTAGCCCTATTCAAGAGAAATTTTGATGAATGGATGGGAAATAGAGAATTCACCCTGGGGATCACTCCAGTGGCTCTAAACCACAGATGCACTGGGAAATAATGTCACATGGCACAATGCCAGGGTAATCCTCTGGCTAGGCTTGTAAAGGCTCTAGGGCCATTAGCCTAGTACACACCTATGAACCTATGAACTTAAACATCTGGATTTTTGATAGACATCTGTACAGAGGACTGGAATGGCCTGCACAATGGTTTAACATGCTGCATGTGAGGCAGATGCCATTACCACGCTATATAAAGTAATGCCCTCAGAATGTGGTAAACAGGCATGGATGGTACACCTATCAAAATGCTATTAGCCAAAGAAGATATGATCTTTGCACAAAGACACACACAAACACACACACACACACACACACACACACACGCACACACACACACACACACACACACACACACACACACACACACACACACACACACACACACACACACACACACACACACACACACACACACACACACACACACACACACACACACACACACACACACACACACACACACCTGCCAGTATTGGGATTAGAACTCCTACCTATCTAGTTATGTTGACTATGGTGTTATGCACTTATCAGATGTGCCACAGAGCTTACATTATGTCCCCTACTCTCAAGGTACTTCTAAGGTGAATGACATCAGCAGGCCTAGTAAAGTAGGGTGATGGGACATTTACAGGGTGGTACACAAATTAAAATGGTATAACCCATACAGTATATGGTTCTCACACTCATATTCAGACACACACTCACATACACACACACACACACACAGACACACACACACACACACACACACACACGCACACACACACACACACACACACACACACACACACACACACACACACACACACACACACACACACACACAGTTGGCTGTACTGAGATTAGCACCCATACCTATCTAGTTATTTCTACAACAGTGTTATGCACTTATCAGGCGTGAAACAGAGTATACATGATGTCTTCCAGTCCCAAGGTACTTCTAAGGTGAATGACATCAGCAGGCCTAGTAAAGTAGGGTTCATAAGTTCATAGGTTTGTACTAGGCTAATGGCCCTGGAGCCTTTACAAGCCTAGCCCTTAGGAGTACCCAGGCATCATGCCACCTGACCTTATTTCCCAGTGCCTCTGTTGAGTAGAGCCACTGGAATGGTCCCTGGGTGAATTCTCTATTTCCCATTCACTCATCAAAATTTCTCTTGAGGGCTAGTGAGGTGCTCTGCTTGACATGTATGGGAAGTCTTTTCCATAGCACAGGCAGTCTCTGGGTAATAAACCTGTCCCTCCAGCATGATCTGTTGATTGTGGTAATGAGGTTGAGGTCTCTGGAGCGTGTGGTGTGGAGGGATTGGGATTTCTTTAGATGTAGCATTTCTAACAGAGCTGGGTCAGACATGGCTTTGTAAGTCAGGCAGAGATCACCTCTAAGTAGGTGATATGAGACAGAGAATAGCTGGAGTTTTTTGAGTCTGTCCATATAGAACAAGTGTTTAAGGCCTAGGATCCTCTTTATGAGGTACTTTTGCAAGCTCTTCAGTTGTTGCAGGTGTCTAGTGAGGTACATGGCAAATGGGGCATTGTACTCAATGACTGGCCTAATGAGGGAAGAATAGAGGGAGACAATGACTTATTTCTTCCTGTATGCAAAACCCTTAGTAATGAGATGTGGCACATAGAAGGATTTTCTGACCGCAGTGACAATGTGGTGGTCAAAACAGAGGTGCTGTAAACCTGTGTTCCCAGATTTGTTATAACATCTTCTGTATTTAGTGGACTACCATCAATTTGGTAATTCATGGGAACTGAGTTTTTCCCAAAGGGAATGACAACACAATTTTTGGTATTGAGCTTAAGGCCATGGTTCTGACACCAGTCGTTGGTCTCCATGAGGCCTTTCTGTAGGATTTCAACATCCCTTGTGGAGTTAATAGCTCCCAACTTGCAATTGGCTGCGAACTTTGTCAGCCAGAGTCCCTCTGTGTTGGCCTGGACTTCAGAGAAGTAGATACCAAACAGGAGAAGATACAGGACCAAACCCTGTGGGACTCCACTCTTGACTGGTCAGCAGTCTGAGTTGGAGTCAGACACTTGCACACTGTGGGTTCTATCCGTGAGCTAGTTTTCAACCCACCTAGTGATATAGGGGTTGATGCCTAGCTTATTGAGTTTGTCTATGATTCCTGAGTGGGGAATGGTATCATAGGCCTTGGCCAGATCAAGGTAGGCTGTATGAACCAACTTGCCTTCATTCACAGCTCTGGTGATTGACTCAAAGAAGTCAACCACATTGAGCAGGCATGATCTACCCTTCACGAAACCAAACTGTGTGGGATCCAGAGTTTGAAGATTCCCTATACCCTTGTTTTTTAAGTCCATGAAGATGCATTCCATAGCTTTGCATATCAGACTCATCAAGCTAATAGTTCCCATGCATATCAGACTCATCAGGCTAATAATTCCCAGGGTCTGTAGTCACTGCTCCTTTGTAGAGAGGGATGACAGTAGCAGTGTGCCATTTGGTAGGGACAAAGCCTGAGTTGAGGCTGTGATTGAACAGGCCACAGAGGTAAGGTGCCGGTTCACTCTGTAGTTGATGTAGAGCACAGCCAGGGATATTGTCAGGTCCCATAGAAGCTGTATTCTTGGCCTTGGACAGTGCTGTTTTAACCTGTGCAACAGTAATACTGGGTGCCTGCAATCTACTGGTATTGTTATTGGTCCTTTTGGGGGGGACTAAAGTTGGCACTGAATCTGTCGGCCAGTATATCTGTTGGCTCAGTATAGGAGGTACCATTGTGCAGTAGCTCAGAGCACATCTGGATATTGCCATGGAGATTCTTTACATAAGTATAGAAGGCCTTGTGATTGTCTTTACTATCTGCTGCAATTCTGTTTTCATACCTAGCTTTAGAGGATTTGATGAGGGATCTCAAATTTCTGTTGAGGCTCATATGATTTTTTACAGTCTTGGGGCTACACCTTATTCTGCATCAATTTCCTGTTGTACAGTTTGTTTATGGCAGGGGACCACCAGATTGGCTTCCTTTTTTTGGAGGACAGTGTCTTGGTTCTATTAGGTATGGCGAGATCAAAGCATTTGTGCATGTGTTCATACAGTGAATTGGTGTATGATTCAGTGGTCATGCAACTATTCTCCATTTGCATGGGTGCCATGAAGTTAGCCAACTCTGTTTTTAGGAGCTAAAAGTTAGCTTTGGAGTAGTTTTTCATGGTGGTTTCATTTGCAGGGGGGTGGGAGGGATGTGGACTTCCAAGGTGATTATTTGGTGGTCAGATCTAACCAGGGAGGAGTTGACTATTGGTGTAGACCAATGGTCACCCATGTTAGTAATGACCAGGTCAAGGATATTGCTGCCTCTACTGGGGGTAATAATGAGCTGGTCCAGGGCATTTGAATTAATGAATCCCAAGTAACGTTGGACAAATGTATCGGTACATTAGTAGCTTTCCCAGTTAATGGTGCGGTAGTTGAAGTTGCCCAGTATGAGAGTGTTAGTTTGGACCCTAACATTCTCCAGGGTACTTAGGAATGTAGAGTCTGAGTCTTGGGACATGGTTGGGGACCTATAGCAGGCTACAACCTGAATTGCTGTCTTACCCAATGTTAGCTGCTCCTGAAGTATCTCAGATGCATTACGTTGGGCTACCAGTCTGCAGGTGTGCACATCGTTTATGAATTTTGAAACATCACTGCCTTTGAAGCTTTTGCCCAAAAGGGTGAGGGAACATTTACAGGGTGGTACACAAATCAAAATGGTATAACCCACACAGTATATGATTTTCACACTCACACACAGGTGCCAGTATGGAGATTAGAACCCCTGCCTATCTAGTTATTTCTACTACAGTGTTATGCACTTATCAGATGTGCCACGGTGCTTATGTGATTTCTCTTAGTCTCAAGGTACTTCTAAGGTGATTGACATCAGCAGGTTTAGTAAAGTCTGGTGATGGGACAATTACAGGGTGGTACACAAATCAAAATGGTGTAATCTATACAGTATATCACACACACATACACACACACACACACACACACACACACACACACACACACACACACACACACACACACACACTCACACTTTCTGGCATTGAGATTAGAACCCCTGCCTATCTAGTTATGTATACTATAGTGTTATGCAAGTTATTGCAAGCGCTACTGAGCTTACTGGGTTGACAACTGGCAGTGCTGATAACTGCACAGCTGAGGTGAACTATTACAGGTGTCAGAAAGTCTGCCTTCAGTCTTTCCCTTAGATCTTGCTAGTTGTTTCTTCAAATAGCCCAATAGCTTTGTACTTCAACAGGTTTATTTATCAGGTATTCTAGCACACCTGAGAGCCATCACCGGTCACCATTCCTTACAGAATTAGCTTCAGTGCTTAGTAGTTATCTTCACCCCTTTGATTAAAGTGCAGTTCTCTGTACTTTTGCCCATTAACCTTGTACACTTGGGCATTCTGAGGCACTGTTGAAACTACCTCTTGTACACAGATAACACTCTCCTCTATACTCACAACACTCAGACTTGCGAGAGATACCCGTATATCACCATATTGGAAGATGAGCAATCTCCTGCGAATACTGCACTAGCTGGTAAAGAGAAGGGTCAACACCTGCAACACACAACATGGAACACACACACCCTTCCAGAACACACAGTATCACAGCTCTGACATACAAACAATAAGCACACACCCACCTTCATAATGGCACTCAATAGACATTTACCCAAACAGTGGAGACCACCATGACAGACACATACTCGACCATCACAACACAGCACAAACCACAGGACACAGATCTCACCTACACAATGTGCCCCTCAACCTAAGCCCCAAAGGTTAAACACATTGCCTGATACAGTCATCATAGGTGACTCAATTGTGAGGCAGCCGGATGTGCCACTCACTGGTTTGAACATGGAGGATGTAATAGTCAGCTTTCTATCAGATGCCAGACTCCAGTACATAACACACCGAGTCATCTCACTCCACAACAACTACAAGTATCATTCTGTCATTGTCCATGTGTGTTTGGATAACCTGAGATGCACATCCATGGTCTATATGAAATGAGACATGGTGGAGCTATCAGATTTTGTGTGCCAGGCAGGTATGGCAGTAGTCATGAGCAGTATACTACTGTCACCCTGAATGATACCACAGTACAAACAACAGATGATTGACTTCAACAATTGGTTTATGTGTCTGGTGTCACTGTCATGGGAACCAGTATCTGTCTGCTTGGGATGACAAGACTGACAGACTGACAAGGCTTGAAACAGATGGCCTCCATCTATCACCCCTGGGTTTCCAGGTACTGGCTAAGTGTCTTGTCACCCCTATAATGGGTTTTTCAGTGGTGGCCCAGATCACATCGCCACCATAACAGCTACACATATATGCAAACAGAGGGTCATGCTGCTCAACACTAGACATCTACATCTTGAGATGCAGCCACTCACAGTACTCCTCAAAATGGTGAACATTGCCTTTTGTGCAGTAACAGAGACCTGTTTTACAGCAGCAGATAGCACCCCTGCACAACCAGCCTACAACTCATTCCACACTTGTCAGCCCCAAAACATGGGCCACAGCTCCAAAGGCAGTAGTGTGTCCATATTGATAATGGATATGCACACATCCAGAGTACTATCCCAGTATAATGAATCTGACATATGTCAGGTACAGCTGACATTGAGTGGTAGTGCAATCCAGATCTTAGTCTGCTATAGGTCCACATCCATGTCCCTAGACTCTCAAGCCACATTCCTCAACACCCCAGAATCTATCAAGGTCCAACCCAACAATCACATACTAGGGGAGTTCAACTACCCCTCCATCACATGGAAAGATACTCATGCACCAATACACTGGCCCAACACTGCCTGAAATACATCAGTTCCAATGCCCTAGACCAGCTCATACTGACACTCAGTAGAGAAAGCAGCATCCTTGACCTGTGTTGATTACCAACATATGGGGTCATTGTGTGACAACAGTAGTCAATTGCTACCTGGTTGGATCAAACAGAGTAATCACCGTGGAAATCCATGTTTCAACTACTACCCCTGCAAAGGTTACAACCTTGGACAGCATCTCCACAGCTGAGTTTGGACTCATAAAAATAGAGGTGGCTAACTTCACAGCACCCATGTCAATAGAGAATACCTGCATGACTGCCAAATCATACACAACTGCACTGTACAAACAAGTACATCAATGCATGGAACTAGCCATACCCAACAGAACCCTGACATGCACCTCCGAACACTGGAGGCCAATCAGGTGGTCCCCTGCCATTAATAACCTGTACAACAGAGGGAAGACACTGTTGCAGAAAAAGGTGGAGTCCCCAAGAGCGATAGAACACCCTTATTATCCTCACCAACAACTTGAGATCCCTCATGGAATCATCTAAAGCTGCATATGATGGCAGAATTGCAGCAGACACTGACAATGATCACAGATACTTTGACAGTTGTATGAAGAATGTCCACACCAGTACCTACATGTGTTTTGAGTTATTGCATAATGCTACCTCTTATACTGTGCCAACAGATATTGGCAACATTCTTGCCAACAGATTCAGTGCCAACTTTACCCCTGTCTTCCCCTATGGAAACACTCAGAATGGCAGAGGAATGCCATCCACCCAGGGGTAGTCCTCCCAGGTTACACATGCATTGTCCACAGGCAAGAATACAGCTTTCATGGGACCCCAAATAATCCCAGCCTGTCTTCTACATGAACTACAGAGAAACCTGGCAACACCTCTGTGTGCTCAGTTCACTCACAGCCTCGCCTCAGGATTTGTCTTTCTCAGATGACACACTGCTACAGTCAGCCCTCTCCATAAAGGTGTGGGAACTACAGACCTTGGAAATTATCAGTCCATTATCCTTAGGTGTGTGATATGTGCAGCTATGGAGCACATCATCAAGGACCTGATAGACAAACATATAGGTAATCTCCTAACTCTGGACTCCACACAATTCAGCTTTGTGAAAGTGAGGTCATGCCTACTCAACCTGTTTGGCTTCTTTGAGTTAGTCACCATGGCTGTGTATTTGCAGTAAGGCACTGCATGCAGCCTACATCAATCTGGTCAAGCCTCTTGATACCATTCCTTAGTCAGGAATTATGGTTGAACCTACCAAAGTAGGCATCAATGCCTATATCTCTAGGGGGGGTTGCAAATTGGCTCACAGATAGAACACACCGTGTGAAAGTAGCAAGCTCCAAGTCAGACTGCCAGTCAGTCACGGGTGGAGTCCCACAAAGATCAGTCCTGGGTGCTCTCCTGTTCAGCATCTAATTTTCAGGACTCCAGGCCAACACAAAGGAACTCTGGCTGACCAAGTTCACAGACAAGTCCAATCTGGGAGCCATCATTAACTCCATAAGTAATGCAGACATCCTACAGAAAGGCCTCTTTGAGACCACTGACTGGTGTGGAAACCATGGCCTGTAGCTTAACACCACAGAATGCATCATCAGCCCCTTTGGTAAAATCTCAGTTTCCACTAAATACCACATCAATGGGTGCCCACTGAACACTGTAGGCATTATTAGAGAACTGGGGACACAGGTTGAAAGCGACCTGTCCTTTAACCACCACATTGCCACTGTAGTCAGGAAATCCCTCCATGTGGCACATGTCATTACCAAGGGGTTTGCTTCCAGGAAGAAAGAGGTCATCATCTCTGTGTACTCTTCCCTCATTAGACCACTCATCACATATAATGGCCTATTTGGCATGTACATCAGTAGACACCTGCAACAGCAGGATAGGGCACAGAAGTACTTCACAATGAGGATCCTAGTCATTCAACACCTGTCCTACACAGACAGACTCAAAAGACTCCAGCTATTCTCTGTCTCTTGTCACTTACTTGGAGGTGATCTCTGCTTGACTTGAAAAGCCATGTCTGACCCAGCTCTTTCACAACTGCTACATCTAAACACATCCCAGTCTCTCTGCACCACACACTGCAGGGACATCTACCTCATTACCACAATCAAGAAAATATGCTGGGGGGACAGGTTCATCACCCAGAGACTGGAAATGCCCTGGAACAGACTTCCCAAACATGTCAAGCAAAGCACCTAGATGACCCTGCTGCAGAGAGATCTTGATGAGTGGGTGGATAATACAAACTTTGCCCCAGGGATCAGTACAGTGGCTCTACCTCCTGGAGGCACTGGTAACTAACATTGGGTGGCACAATGGCAGGGCATGTCTATGGCCTAGGCTTGTAATGATTCCATGGCAATTAGCCTAGTACACAGCTATGCACATGCCTCTCAATCTCTTAGTGCAAGACATCTAGCGAAAGCCATAAATAAAAGTGGGAAAAGGGCCCAAAAAATAGGGATGCTTTTTAAATATTGCTCCTACAAACTTAGAAAGTGTATAGAATAACAGGTGTGGCATCAGAAAGACTTGTCTGAATGTTATAAAGTCTGAAACTCAAATGTCTGTCATTATTTTCTAACTTCAGTCTTTACTGACTTGCCACTACTTTGCCAGAAAAGCATACGTTTGTCAGAAATAGACCAAACATATGCGGCAGACATCTGGACATTGTGCAAAAATCTGTACAGTTGAGAGGCATGCCTATGTACCTATAAGGGGGTGACATCAGCATGACTGATACAGTAGGCAAGTGGGTGGGTAACTTATAAAAATGCATCTTCACACAAACATACACCCACACTTATATCCCACACACACACATTTGCCGGATCTGAGAATAGAACCCCTGCCTATCTAGTTCTTTGCACTACAGTGTTGCACAATTATCCCACATGTTACAGAGCTTGCTGACCTTACAACTGGCCAAAGGTGCTGATAAGGGGAAGGACATAAGCATGCTTGATAAAGTAGGCTTGTGGGTGTGAGACTTATCATAATACTTCTTCTTACAAACGTACGCACGCACTCATTTGCCAGATCTGAGATGAGAACTCCTGTCTTACTAGTGATTTTTACTATAATGTTACACACTTATCACACATGCTGTGGAGCTTACTGAGCTGACAGCTGGCCAAAGGTAACAATAAGGGGAATGACATCACTGGGGCACTGGGAAGTGTCATGGGTGTGAATGGCCTAAAACTGTTTCACCTACAAAAAAACAAAGACACAGCCCTTCATTCTCACATACACAACTGTCTCACACACACACACACACACACACACACACACACACACACACACACACACACACACACACACACACACACACAGAGTTGCCAGTATTGAGATTAGAACCCCTACCTACCTAGTTATTTGTACTATAGTGTTACACAGCTATTGCATGCACTACAGAGGTTATAGGGGTGCTCGGTGTGCAATAGTACTTCTAAGGTGAATAAAAGCAGCAGATGTTGTGAAATAGGCAATGTGAATTGTACTGAATGGGAAACGTGTCATAATACTTGGACCTATGGAGACACACACACACACACACACACACACACACACACACACACACACACACACACACAGGCAGATGATGTGATATTATAAACTCAACCTCAGTATTGTTATACAGTGGGGCTCACCTTTTATGCTAGCATGTACAACTGTTTACAACTGGTATGCCACTGTCCACAAGAGGACATCACTGTATTCCATTCAAGGTATCCATGTGTGTGACTCACTCTGTGTCCCCTTGTGTCTCTCTCACTCTCTGTATCACTGTCTGTCTCTCAGTTCCCCACATCTATGCATGTGTATGCTTGACATATGTTATCTGTTGCCCGTATTTGTGTGTGTCTGTGTGTGTGTGTGTGTGTGTGTGTGTGTGTGTGTGTGTGTGCATGTGTGTGTGCATGCGTGTGTGTGTGTGTGTGTGTGTGTGTGTGTGTGTGTGTGTGTGTGTGTGTGTGTGTCTCAGTTCCCCACATCTATGCATGTGTATGCTTGACATATGTTATCTGTTGCCCGTATTTGTGTGTGTGTGCGCATGTGTGTGTGTGTCTGTGTTTGTGTGTGTGTGTGTGTGTGTGTGTGTGTGTGTGTGTGTGTGTGTGTGTGTGTGTGAGAGAGACACAACAGATACAGATATATCACATACGGGCTACCTACAGGAAGCTGAGGGTATTCCTGTCTGTTGTGTGTGTATGTGTGTGTGTATGTTTGTGTGTGTGTGTGTGTGTGTGTGTGTGTGTGTGTGTGTGTGTGTGTGTGTGTGTGTGTGTGTGTGTGTGTGTGTGTATCTGTGGAGGGGGCAGTAGAGGTGTATATAGCTGTCTGTAGGCATGGACAGATATACACAATAGAATTATATATTCCGATGTGGGTTTCAACATGTCCTGCGATTCTCTAAGTGATTATCTAAGTGTAGGAGTTATGCCCAGTGTGACCTTCTATAGTTAGAGTGGGACTCCATTCCAGAGATAGGTGTACTCCAGTCTAGTGTTTTGTGGGCTACATCCATACCACTCAGGAGTACACAGCAGTTTTGTCAGGGTACTTGTTTTGTTTAACAGACATTTTCTGCGATATCCGTAGTCTGTAACTGCAACATATTGTGTCATTACATAGTACCATACATCCTCAGATCATCACAGTGCTTCACCAGAGGAATACTAGTTGTATAATGCATAGACCAATATTATGAGGGCAGCTATGCAAATTCTTTCCAACAAGGCCATTTGTAAGGTGTGGCTACAGTCAGTGTAGTAATGACACACAGCTGTGTAAACAGTCCAGCAACCAGGTGATATACTGACTGGGGATCTCCTGCTTGTGTGGTATCTTTTTAACCTGAGATGTCATATCCTTGTGTGTGCATACCTCTGACCTGTACATTTTTAGGCAGGTTGTCCAGGTGTTTGGCTAAAGGTTTCATCCTTTCTACACAAACATGTGTTTTTTATGGCAAATTAGTTACATATGATTGAATTGTGATATTTCATGATAATACAGGCATTACTGTTTCAGAATACATTGCCTTCACACCATTTCTGCTACTGCAAACCCCTCACCCTACCAACTTTCTCAGTATGCAAAGGCAATATTTACAATGCATGCCTATCATTGTGCCTTTGTTCCACTTTTATTTCTGCCCTTGTCCAAACATCTTGCTGTCAGAGTTTGGGAGTTATGGGTGTGGGTACAGAGTGCATTCAACTCTGCAGGCATGTCCATTCTTTGTAAAAGCATACATAAGAAAACAGAATTATTGAGAATGACCACTGGTAACAGTACCATAAAGCACTTATATTCACAAAAGCCCTAGCACCTCTGCTGCACATCTTTCAAGACCTCACTAATATGTTTAGTATATTCCACATAGCACTGTGACTTCCTGGTATGTCAGTGGCAGAGCAGTGGATGCCACTGACATGCATAACAGTTGGCACTGCAGTTATCTGAACATGGCCCTGTCAAAGGCAACACTATATCTAGGGCAGTACAAGACAACTGCCAGGAGAACATGCTGGCCAGATCCAGACAGTATTAACCACACATACACATAGCTCATTGACACATGCATATTGTGGACAGGCAACATGTTTTCATGTGTATTGGTACAGCCCTGCCAGTGTGTGCTATGCTGCTATTTCCATGAATGCATATATGTTACTGCATTTGTGTGAGTATATGTGGGTGGGGCACAATTGTCAACTGTACACATTTGCACAGACTGTGCTGATACTTGCTTTACATTTTAGTTCCATTTACCATACTATAGTGCCCTGTCTTGGGGATTGGAGGCATATCAGTATAAAGGCCAGGTCAGATTGTACTGGCATACATTTGAGTTTCAGACGTTTTTACCCTTCATAGCCTTACTGCAACTGCAGGTCCTGCTGTGCTATGACTGTGTCTGTCTGTAGGGGAGGGTTAATTCAACATTGTTGCCATTTCTGTGTGTTTATCAGACATTTTTCTGTGGTTGTCTATAGCTGACTTGCTGTGTGGGTGTGAGGGGTGGTTATGGGACCCCCACCCTGACATCCATGCTTGTGACCTATGACCCCCCAATTAGTTGTCCCCACACATATACTGCAGTGGGATTGCATCCTTGGGTACTACTTCATAAGTGTGTGGAGGCCAGTTTTTTTCCAGACATTTCCTGGTTTCCTACATAGCTGTCAGTTGTGTGCTGTTATCCCAGTAGGCCACCCCATTCCCTTGCATGCATGCAGCGTTACCATAGATATGCTAACAGAAAATACTATTCCATTCCTTTATTGTTAAAAAGACTGACTTACCTTGTGCTTGCATCAGTTGTGAGGACAGTGCTTGAGGGCCACCTATGTTGGATTCACACAGTACACTGCCTATACATGATAAGTTACAGGTAATGTGATGTGTGTCTTCCATTATACTGAGTGTGCAAGTCAGAGAGAGGTGTCAGTCCCTGGGTTCCCTACAAAGTCAGTGTGTGTGCTTTGCATTGCCTCTTTGCCAAGGTGTGAGCATACTGGGCATGCCTCCATCTACCTATGGAGGCATGCTCAGGGGCCTCCTCCTGTGAGTCCCTCTGTGCCTGTGGGGACCTTGCAATGGTGGTGGGCTGTGTGGCCCTTACCCATGCTGTTCCTGCTGCAGTTGTTTCCACAGGATCATATTGTGTAGCATGGCACATACTATGAAGATGTGTGCACATGTGGCTGGAGAGTACAGCAAGGCTCCACCAGATATGTCAAGGCAGTGGAACAGTGACTTGAGCATCCCAAACACATGCTCTAGAATGATTCTGGTTTGTGTATATACCTCATTATGGCCTTCTTGTGTGGGTGTGGATGCATTTCTGATGGATATCATCATCCACAGCTCCAGTGCATAGCTGGCATCCCCCACCAGATGGCCACACAGGATTACCCCACTGGCAAATGCCTGGTACAGCTGTGACGAATGCCAGATGTGAGAGTCATGATAGCTTCCAGGGATGCCAACACACACATTCATAATAATGCCTTGGGTATTGCACATGACCTGTCAGTTGATGGAGGGGAACCCCTTGTGGTTTATGTAGACCTTACCCTGTTCAGTGGCTGGTGCTTTAATGTGGATGTGCATGCAGTCTATGGCACCCAGTACCTTTGGGTATTGTGCGACATGGTGGAGGCGGTGCATATTTCTGGTCCTCTCCTCACGTGTGTTGGGAAAGTAAATGTGCTCACTAACATGTGTTACCATGGTGTCCAGGAAGTGCTGGAGTGCCCTGGATGCAGATGCCTGTGAGACCCCCATGATGTCCCCAGTAGGTCTTTGGAAAGTACCTGCAGTGAGAATTGTTAAGGCTGCACATACCTTGGTATCCTCTGTGTTGAGGTCGGCACAGCTCAGTGATTTGCTGAAGTATGTCTCTGTCCACCCTGTAGTGCTCTACTATCTCTGGATCATGTAGCCCCTGGAAGGTTACCCTTGGTCTGTACACTCTTCTCTTCCTCCTTGGTCGGTGGCAGTTGTCAGCATTATCCTCCTCTCAGCCGTTAGCCTCTAGCACATACTGATGGATCATAGCAATGGCAGCCCCTAACATTTTCCAAGTTAAAATTCCCAATCCATGTTAGGCAGATCCCCTCACTGACCCTCTTCAAGAGAAATCTTGATGAGTGGATGGGAGATCATAAGTTTACCCCTGGGATATCTTCTGTGTCCCTACTTGACAGAGGTACAGTAAACTAACCTTAAAAGGGCTACCTTTTGTGACCTACTATACAGAGGCACATTCAACTAATCTAAAAGGGTGGCAAAAGCCAAACACACTCTGGCTAGGCTTATAAATGCCCTAGGGCAGATAGCCTAGTATCAACCTATGAACCTATGGATGTATACACCAATGGAGCAGAGTTTGTGGGGAAAAACAGACTGTAAGGTGTTTCCATACTTTATACTGTTGTGCTGCTGATGCTGCCTGCATGATTGGCTGGCTATGATGCATTCCAGCTGCTGGCTATATTACTTATGGCTTTGCTTTGGCCACTGTGAGTGTTAAAGGCATTAGTGGTGATTTGTGCATGATTGCCTTTATTCTACTGTTGCCTTTTTGTAATTAATTTTTACTTGCATCTCCTCCCATTTACAGCTAAGCGGCCACCTGCCAGCTGTATTATATTTGCATGGCCCATTCTAAGTTACAAGACTCCCATAGTAGGGATTTCTGCTTCATTTCACCTTTATTTTATGCTGTTGCCCCTTATTTTTTATTTTACATGTCCTCCCATCTTCAGCTCTGCAGCCACCTGCCTGCTGTATTATATTTGCATGGCCCATTCTGAGTTGCAAGCATCCCATAGTAATGATTTCTACTTCATTTTTATTGTATACTGTTGGCCCTTATTTTTTACATGTTCTCCCATTGTCAGTTCTGCAGGCCCCTGCCTGCTGGATTATTGTGTGCTTTCACTGACCCATTGTGGGTTGCAGACTCCCATATTGCTGATTTGTACACCGTTTCCCTTGTTCTGCTACTTCCTTTGCCTTTTCCTATATCTTTCCTTTTTGTGCCTGTAGGTTGTATAAACAGCATGAAATGTCCCTCCCCTGCACATGAACATGCTCCTCAGTTCATGTAATAAGAGTAAACAGCCTCAAACATGGCCCCTCACTTAGCTGTGCTTAACTAAGCTGACACCAGCCAACAGAGCTCCAATGTGCTTACAGCAAGCATGACACACCCCTTTTTTCATGTTCCTTGCTCCTCCTGCTTACAGGATTGTGTTAGAGTACCTACACGGTTAGGTGCAGTCTGACACTTAGAACAACTCCTGAGAAAGTTGTGATTCAGTATAAGTTCCCTCATTAACATACCCCATTGCCTTAAGCCCTAGTTACTGCACTAATCATGAGCCTTCCCCCTTAGCAACTACTGTTCCCTGCCAATGTTTACATTCTGCGTGCCATTGACTATAATGGCAAAATGCAGAAAGCTGTAATAATGAGGTCGCCCCCATGTCTACATATTCTCCTCCCTCCCACTAACATACCTCTTCCCCTGCCCTCAATGGCCGAGTTCAGCCAACAAAAATAAAAGTTTTTTTTTTACATGATTTTGCATGCCAATGGCTATATATTTGGCCAATGGCATGCATAACCTGATTAATACATGCTTTCTGGAGTGCTGACATGCCTCCGTTGTGTAATTTGCAGAAATGTATTCAGTTAGTAACTAAATACATTTCTCCACCTTACATTGTTCCAGCATGGAGACCTGCCGACTTCCTGGATCACTAGATCAGCTCATTTTCATGTTTTTCACCAGTAAATGAGCTGATTAGCATCCAGCATGGCTTTCCATGCTGGAACAGAGTAGGGCCACTCATGCTCATCAAAACAGCATGTACCTGAATTGTGAAGCTGCCAATTTCCATGCAGGAGCAGCTACACTGCTCCTGCATGGAAAATACTGCTTTGTGAATCCCAGGGATTGTTATTTGCCTGAAATATTTCAGTTTAAAAACACTTTTACACTAACTTGTTCATTTAAACCAGGGTATTTAACAGCATTTAACATTATTTGCCATTTCAATTGTTTAGATTTTGTCTTTGCTTCATGGTCTCCACTCTGGGATTGCATTCAACACTGTCAAGAATTGTGAATATTTTTATAATAACTTTACACTGTTTTTTCCTTAAATGAATCATTACTTGGATTTTTAACACAACTGTCACACAAACATTCATAAATACACTGGCTTAAATGTCTAATAATCTTAGCTACATAAAGTCATTCACAACCAGAACACATTGCTGAATATGCTGCTATATAATAATAATTGTTACAGTACATGTTTGCATCAAAAGTTCTCATTACACAGTTGAAAGGTATTACTATACCTATAGAAATGTATTTTCCATACAGACAAGCACCACATATAAATATTCATGTCTCTACATGTTAACTAACTTCTCCAACTGTTAGCATGACTGTTATGTCCCAATAGCATTCTTAAAGCCATTTTATTCATAAAGTAAGGTACACCCCTGCAGGAAAGGTCATTGTTACCTTGTAATATTCTTAAATGATTTCTATTATGTTTAATTCCTACACCATCAACATTAAAGGAAAGACACACCCCAGGATTCATGAAGCTCGGCGCAAGGATGGCGGTAAGCTTGCGCCGAGAGTGCGGTGTGAAGATGGAGCAGTAGCGCCAAATGCATATTCATGAATGTGCGCTGCCGCCACAGTCACGTTCACAGGAAAGGAGCGTGAGTGCATAGGGCAGGTCGAAGTGCCGCACGGAGACGTGGAAATGGCAGCTGCCGACATGCAACCTAAAATGCTTGCATATAACAAGTTGCAAGATAGTAATCACATCTGTCAGTGTCCCTGGATACTCAAACGTATGCAAAGCATGCAAGGAAGTTCCTGCAAACACAAAGTGAAGAAGCAAACACAAATGCACGGCAGGGAATAACGGGTCCCTATCCCGTGAACAAATGACATGAAGACCGTGTGGCCGTAGTCCAATGCCATTTAGATAGCTATACCAAGTGGAAGTGAAACGCATCATATGTTAGCGAGCCGCCAGTAGGTATGTCCAGCCCAATGGTGGGGGTCACCAGCTGACCCATAATGTGAGGGAGGGTACACAGCTGGGCAGATGTGTCCATAACAAAATACACGATAAATGTAGATATCTAGTGACCCTATGTCTGAATCATATCCCACAAGGCATGTAATAGTCGCATACAAAAGGTATGTCCATAGTTCACATACCAAATGTGATAGGAAATAGAATAAGCATGTAAACAAAACAGAAGAAGCATATAAACAGCTACAACAATAAGGAAACATGTAGGCCAAAAGGAACAGTATTATCCGTACCGTTGACAGTGGGGACATCTTGTCTAGTACAGTCAGATATGTGTACGGAATATATTCCATCCTGGACATAGGAAAAGGTGGCATCCTACCAATGAGTAGAACAGGCTGCCAAAATCTGGAAATCAGAGGTACAAGCCGAACTTGTCAGGTTGTGTCATAGTTGAACGGATAGTACCCGGGTATACCAACCATGTAATGAAAGTTAAGTATGGGCGTCTAGCTATGTGCGTGAGGCATAGCATGTAGAAAGCAAACATGGCAGGGTAGTCCACACAACCATAAAGGTACCTGACACATGTAGGGAATTCAATGTGTTACTCTGGCTGTGTCATGGGCCAACAACCAAAGCAGTGATTTATGGGGTGTGAGGAATCTGTGTGTGTGTGGGGAGATGGGTAATGGTACAATCCTCTAAGGCGATACTGTGTCATATGCAGAATAGGTGAACTGGAGGTGTATGAGGGAGCAGCGGGTGAAGCTGAAAGAAACACAAACACATGTATAAACAGCTGCAATACAACCAGACAGGCCATACTGTAGAACACAATCCCACAAACATATGAATATTGAAATGTGCGATACACATCAATAGACATGTCACTGGCACATACCCACAGATTGGTCCTGATGGAACTGGCCATAACAAATGCAACACACCTGGATGCATAATGGACTAACCAGCATCCCCTCCACATCACACAACCTGCTCCCATACCTGAACGTCCACCAAATCCAGCCATACTTGGCCTACTGGTTTGGTGCAGCCACAGCTACACATAGTGACCACTACGCATATGTGGTAGGTAGTGTCACCCTAGGCAGTTGCATAGGATTGCACACTATTTATCCCTGGCATGTAAAACCCCCAGCACATTTTCATAAAGCCAAAAAGATGTTCGTTATTTCCTTGTGAATCGGTTCAATTTTTGGATATCCCTCATGGGATATGTAACCTGTGTAAACATTAGAAAGGAAGACACGAAGTCCAGTAGATATCTGGACACAAGTTGGAATGTGCATTAGAGGTGCACGACACTGTCCAGCCCTAAGTGGTCATGCATAACCTACCACCTAGGATCAAACACCTGCCCGTGACGCAAGTGTCCCGACACGAAAAAGTGGGAGAATATGTTGCACACATTCGCATAGTGGCACATGGTATAAGGGTGATGAAGGTACTGACGTAAATAGGATACCCCTGATCCACTGTGTGAGGGACAAGTAATGTGTGTGTAGGTGTGACCTGACCAACAATGGTACAATGCCAAATGTCATGTGACCGTAGGGAATAACTATGCACCATACTGCATGTAACAGTTGCCTAAAGCGGTCACGTCAGGACAGAATAACCGTAAGTCGTACAAGAAAAAGGCAAACAACA